>NC_056737.1:1733082590-1733092590 GCF_019279795.1 Protopterus annectens
GCATGGGTGGGTGTTCCAATTAACCCAAAACAACAGATTTGAAACAGTTGCATAGCAAACAGAACACATGCATAAATGGGACAACAGTAAGCATTGTAACAGTATGCCTGTTACATTGACGGCAACAGGCCACCAACAATGGTATTTGAACAAGGTATGTTAATATGCAACCAATTAAATATATGAGCAATAATAGAACACAAGTCCCAACATTAGGTTTTGAGGAAAAACATACCTGTAGTATATGAATAATAATTAGTGATGCAGATAAGGGGTGGGGGGAGAGAAAAAAGTTCATTAACAACTATATAGGCTTCTATTTTTCACAACAGTACTGCTCAATACTCTACAGGTCTACCCTCACTTTACATCTACCTATGGCCATAGCTTCTGTAGCACATACATACCCTGTTAAACTGTCAATCTGGAATGGTATGGGACAGACTGTGCCAACTATGGGTACATTACTGGAGGGAACTGATACATGACAGGGTTACATGTCTGACAAAGAAGGGGTACTCTGCACTGATGTGTGAGTGTGCTACTGGCATACTTCACCTGGATTCCTATCTGTGTCCAGGGTTATTGGCAGCAGTAACCACTAGCCATGACAGCGTGACACTTGAGAGACATGTATCAGGAAGAGTGCATGGTATATGTACCTTTCCTGCTGTCGTTTGCAGGCATGGGGTTGGACAGTGGAACAGTTGTACATGGTGTATTAGTATACTCTTCATACAGCTACTACAAACATTTCTTTACTTGTAAGACCAGTGGAGAAAATATCTGTTACCACTTTCTGACTGTTTCTACAAATATTCAAGATTTCTTGAGTGTGTATATATATATATATATATATATATATATATATATATATATATATATATATATATATATATATATATATATATACATACACAAATCTCAATACCAATCCATGGATTTGTACCATGTCTGGGTGTGCAAAAATTAACAAAGCTGTTTCTCATCACACTGAGCTACCAGGGAACTGCTGTCCTTTGTTTGACTGATTTCTGCCTAATACTCTGTGGGTTAGACAGTCTGTCCTTGTAATCATGAGATTCATGCATGACAGATAGTGTACTGTGTATTAATCCTTTGAAATAATACAATCTGGAAAGCAAAGGTTAACACAAGGCAATGCTGTAAGGAACACACTACAATCCTTTACACATTACTATTCACGGTTCAGATCTTAGTGCAAAACAGATTTCATATTTCATTTATATCTTGTTTTACAGTTCCACAATCTACTGTTTTGCATAATAGCTGGTTCACAGAACAACCTCAGTTAATGCATGCTGTCAAAGCCATATTTGCTGTAAAGAACCTGTTCACATTCTATTTCTACAGCAACATACCAGAGTAAACACAACAAGTTGTGGTTTAAGTCTTTATTTTAGTAATATAACACATTGCTTTACTACTGCATATCCTGTAGATCAATATTAGTCTGGCAAACTTTATTTATTCAGTAGACACAGAACACAATATAACTACTGGTAGTAAACAATATACTCCTAATTTATTGCACTATATACTGGAAGATAGATCTGTACTCACCAGCCTGCTGGCACAGCCTTGATAGTCTGTTAGCATAGGCCGCAACATTGCTAGCCCTCTCCACTGTAGCTGTAGGGGGAAAAAACAAACATTATTTATACCTGTCTATCACATACTCAGTCTAGAATGTGGTACAGCTGTGGATGAGATACTTACAAACTACTGGAGCATTCCGTGCTGAGCATCTTTGATCCACTGGACCAAGAGTGCCCCCTTCCTATGCTTTAGGTTGGCATAATGATGCCGTACCTGCTCATCAGTTCAGGGGATTCCAGTAGCACTGGTGAGATCACATGCCAGATGGTTCCAGGCATCCACCTTGTACTGTGAGCCCTGGTACTGGCCCTGCAGCAGTCTGTCATCATGGTGTTTAACAAGGAGTCCAGCCATGACCCTAGACTCCAGAATGCTGCATCGCTGTACCAGAAAGCCCACTCCCTCTCCAATGCCAGACATGGTTCCTGCACAGATCAAACTACAACAGATTCTAGTTGTATTCCTGCCTGTGCAGTTTAAATAAGGCTATATTCCCACCCATTGCCATCATTGGACCATTTTGAAACTGTTGAGCACAGCTTAGCAGTGCACAGATCCACTTAGCTGAGCTGACTGCTGCGTAGAATTCACATCTAAGCAATGCTCAAACTGGCTGAGCAGAACTAAGCGCTGCTAAGCATTGCTCAGTTTTTATTTAAGAAAAAATATCAGCATTGTAAATTAATTAATCATTAATGACATATTGTTCAGTGTATATGATTTACTTTACATGACATCCCCCTATGTGCTTTCATTACATTATCTTGGGGTGTGACTATACTGTATCGGACACTTGTGTATACCTGGGTGATTTCACATGTTATATGCACTGACACTTCCATTTTGAACCACCTACACTACCCTGGTTAACAGATATTAATTACTACATAATTTAAAATATAAAACTAATTTTAACAATGCTTTCCCATGTAAAAATAAAGGGCCTGTTTTGGTACTCAAACCATGAACTGCTGCATGCAAAGGCAGAACTCAAACCACTACACTATCTTACCACTGAGGATCTTAGTTATACATTCATATTTACCTCTTACGAGATGTTTAAGCAATGCTGAGCAGAGGGCCATGACACACAAACCTGCTCAGCTATGCTTAAGCTTAACATAGAATGAAAAAAAAATTAATACACGCACTTTAATTACATGTATTAATATTAATTGTAATTCATATTTGGTAGTGAACTACCTGTCATTCTATCAGCTCTCTAAGTCTGTATGGGCAGTCAGGATTGAAGTTACAGCATAATGGCATACATTTGAGTTTCAGACTTCTATACCTTCAGAAAATGTTATGTTTATACAAACTCTGTACCTCTATCAACTTTCTAAATTTGTAAGGATGATATTTAAAATCTGTAGCTATTTGTCCCCCCATCATTTTAGGCTTTGTCCAGATTTTTTTGACCTAAGAGGTGGAGACATATGTAAGGTGCCATACGACATGTTTGCAATGCAGGGGGTGTGTGACAGTACCTGTCACACACCCCCTGCATAGCTTCCCATTTAAAATCCAGCTTTTAGTGTCCACGGATACTGAAAGCATTTAGAAAGTGCTGTATAGCACTTTGACAATGCAGGAGGTGTGTGACAGTAACTGTCACACACCTCCTGCATTGCTTCCCATTTAAAATCCAGCTTTTAGTGTCCACGGACACTGAAAGCATTTAGAAAGTGCTGTACGGCTCTTTGACAATGCAGGGTGTGTGTGACAGTACCTGACACCCCCCACCCTCCTACATTGCTTCCCATTTAAAATCCTGTTTTCGGTGTCCACAGACACTGAAAGCATTTAGAAAGTGCTGTATGATACTTTCAGAGTTCAGAGGGCATGTTGGATCTGCGAGCACTACTGAAGCACGCCCCCTGAACTCATTCAGTGTTCATGTCCGCACAGCCATTCTCAGTAGTGTGCCTTCATTAATATGAAAGGCATGCTGCTGTTAAGGCTATGTGGAAGCGAACGGATCTATATTATATAATCACATGCAAACAATGTCCACACTCTAATGGGTGAAAATACAGAAACTCAAAATCCTTATTGTGGGGGGATGTGCCCCCCCATACACCCCGCTAAATATATAGTCCAACTCTGAGATCACGCTACAGTGAGGAAAGGGCAAATATCCCACTCTTCAATGTACTGCAGTCTCAATAACGGAACTTCGAGTTCCAGCATTTTCGCTTATTGGAGAGATCGACATTGTTCGCATGCGATTACATGATATAGACCCAGATGCAAACACCATTCACTCCATGTAGGAATGATTCTATTCCTACATGGAGTTTATTGAATCCTGTGGTGTATGTTTTATTTTATTCACATACTAATGAAATCCTAAAGCACATTCCACAGTTACTCAGAAATCTTTATATTCCTCTGCTCCTGTCAATGTTATAATTTATAGAGTATTAATAGTATCTTTTATTTACTCCCATATGTAGGAACATATATTTCTTGGTGTTAAAACTTACCTTATTTTCCACATATCAAGCATAGAGGTCATCTATGTAAGTCTGCATGTACATTGTTATGATCGCATAATACTGTTACCCTTGCTCTTATTTTTGTATTGTCAGCAAATGACTGGATCTAGCAAATATTTGTTTTTGGCATTGTTTTCATAAATATATTAAAACACACTGGAGCCATCACTGATATAAGTGAGAATTCCCTGTGAATACTGTATAGTCCCCATTCATACTCTTTGGTCTTAACACTTGATACTCTTCCAACCAAACCCATTTTAATTCAACATCTAATGACACTATTCACTTCGCATCTTTCAATTACTTGCAAAATTGCATCCTGTAGTATGGTTTCAAAAGCTGTTGTTAAATTCAGAAAGGTAACGTCCACTGAAATTCCACTATGCATGGCTTCAGCAAGCACAGTATAAAAATCTTCCATCAACAACTGTAATATGACTCTCTCAAAAGCCTTTCTTTTCAGCAGTACATGTTAAACTACTAGGTCTAAAGTTTGATATTTTATTTGCATCTCCTCCCTTGTTAATTGGAATAGTTATCACCTTTCTCAAGACTGAGGGTACAAACCATTGTTGTAAAAGTTGCTGAAATAAATATACAAGGCACTCAATTATATTACTTCTAATTTTGCAAAGAAACTAGTTTCAAAATTAATTATTATTCTACATAGAGCTTTTTCCACCATTTCTATTGTTGTTACCAGGCACTCCTCATTAGCTAGCTTCCTCTCTATTTTTTCCAAATTCTCTTACAGTTTCTTTTCTTTGCTTCTCAAAAAGATCTGCAAAGACAGACTGTCACTCTACCATATCTTGTATATCTAAAGTATTCCGTTTTCAATAATGTAATCTTATTTGCATTTGTATTATACTTTCTTGTATATCTTTCACCTTAGTAGTTAAATGTTGTTTCATGCTCTCTTTTTTTCCTCAATGTTTTTGTAATATTTGTGATGCTATTCTATACCAAATTGTGTTTTGTTCTGTTGGACTATCCTTTTGCTGTTTCCAACAGTATTTCTTATTCTTGCATATTTTTCTATCATTTTATTCCCACAAAGTGCATTACTTTGTACTTATTTTGTCTGCCTTTACTTCAGGTACATATTTTCCTATCAAGTAATCTATTTTATTGCTAAACATTTCCCAGGTTTCCTTCATTGCTCATTTTGTAGGTGTACTTCTCATTTATATTCACTGAACTCTTTAATTATTACATCATGCTTTCCTTTGTAATATAATATAATCAGCATTTCCTTAGTGCTATAAGGTTAAATATTTATTCATGTCATCTACTGAACTCTGATACAGGCAAAGCTCATTAACAATTTGGTGAGTTCAGTATTATAAATGCCAACTTCCTCTTTTAATATATAATACACTAACAAATTATTTCTTGTATCAAATATAACATAGAGGTAATAGCCATTTTATTAGTAAAATAAACAGTATTCATTCATCCAAATGTTTAGGCAAATTCATTCTCCAGCTATTATCATTCTATTATTACTTTCCAACTTATCTAAATTTTTTTTTTCAAATATAATTTTTATTGCATTTCACTTCTATTTAAATACAAGAAAAGAATGACACAGAAAATATACATACAAACTACTTGGAATATGAAGTTTCAGTCGTCCAAATACGATATACATACCATAAATTATCAATGTTAGGGTAACAATTATATAGAATTGTCTAATAATCAAGCTGCTCTTAATGAGCTGTAAAACAGACATTTACATAAAGATAGTATACAACATATTGAAAATGTGATATTAAAACATTGCAACCAGATAGTCTAGTCACCTAAATAAACATTCTGTCTTGCACTAACTATGTACAATATATACATTGATGTCACCTTAATGTTTATCTTATATGTGTTTGCCATGACCTGTACACTGTTATTGTGGGTATTTCTATAATAATTGCCTTTAGTTTCCCTTAATTATGTAAAGTCATATTGATGGTGAAGTCCCTTGGTCATAAATCAGTTTTCTCCTAGGATTTCTAAAAGCATTTTCCAATGTTTCTGATAGTAAGATAGTTTTTTTCGGCTTCTTGTAATTTATTAGCTGGCTAATAAGTATTTTATAGCCATTCCTTTAAATTCTTCCCATGTGATTTTACTTCTATCTAACCAATTTTGGGCTATATATGATTTGATCATTGCACACAATATGACTATGATGTGTTTATTTTCGTATGAGAAATTATTAGGGAATATATGTACAATTGCCATTTCCTATGACAGGGTAGATTTGGTGTATCCCTTTTTTTCTAACTTGGTTCTTAGCGAACACCACAACTTATTTAAAATGTTAATAAAATGTTCTTGCCCCTTTATGGCCTGACTTGATTTTTCTATATAAACCTAATATGTAAATCAGATTAGGTTTTATCATAAGTTTACTACATAGGATTTCTGTAGCCACATCGCTCAGAATTTGTATAGTTTGATAACTGTTTTTCACATAAATCGAGATTCCACCACAATTTGTATCAATCCAATGTTTAAGATAACTTGCATAATCACAAATACTTTGTTGAAGGTTATTATAGTTATTATTATTATTATTATTAAAATACCATGTATGTGAAATAATATTCAAATCTATATCCTTCCAGCTCAGGCAGCTTGTTCTTCAAACTTCTAGCATTAGTAACAAATTAGTTAACTGTATTATATATTCAATGTGTGTCTTTATATCTTTACCAGAGCTGGTTCTAAAATATTCTTTGTATATTTAGTTAGTACATTTCCCAATAATCTATTTCTGTAAGCTATATATTTTATCCTATATGGCTCAGTTGTGTTCAGTACCTCAGAATAAGATGGCTCTTTAACTTCATTTTATCCCATAGATATATATGATGCAATTCTTTATAAAATTCTCATTCTACTTATTTCACTGTTTGTAGTGCCATCTTTTTTTGTGAATTATCATACACATAACATGCTGATGGTAAAATACCCACTAATGGCACTTTTACATCCCTTTCCAAATAAGAGTTTATAATTTCTTCAATCACTTTCAAAATGTTATTATTTAATCTGTACTCTAGATTGTTGTTTCCAGATATAATTAATATCTTTTTAGCTCTTTTTTTTTTGATTTAACACATTTCTATGAACACCTTTTTTGTTTCTTAATCCTGATCCTCTCAAGCATGATTCTTCAATGAGATCCCTTCTCATTCTACATGATAAATTACACAGTCTCTTTAACATCAAGTCACCTAATGAGAAATATTTAATTTCATTGCATGTTCTGTCTTGGTTCCTAACATCCGGTATTGTTTCATTTCCAGCCTTTAAGCATCTTGCACTGTTACCAGTAACAAAGGTGTCTTACATATTAGAAGGGCTACTTTTTTCCTAATGAGTTTATGATTTGTTTCTTTCTGTTTATGGCTAATATAAAACCTCACTTGTTTTTTTTTTTTTCTGATATATTTAGACCCATCATCAGGTTCCAGGTCTATATTTTCTACATTCCTTTTGTTTTTCTAGTATGCCCATATTGATTTAAGGTTTCCATGTATAGTACGGTACCTCAACAAACTCAGTTGCATACAATTACCAATATGGCCTTTCATCATGTTCATATTTTGCCATTCACATTACAAATATATGCACATCTACAATACTGGAGATTAATTTTCCATGATCTCTCTTCCTTCTACATTTTTAATGCTTACGCAGTCAAAATCCACTTGAATGCCCTTCTCTGCTGTTGTAGTTTGAATTCTTATGACTCCATACTATTTTAAGAAATAAATGCAATTTTTTCACACAAGTCAGCTTAATTTTCCATGATATTTATGTCTAACATTTACATATCTTACAGGTAACCTCATTCTGTCAGGTTGCCACAGCTGAACTTATCCATTTTGTCCATTTTTGTATCAGGGAACTTTTCCCACTTGCTTAGTCATACTTTACTTTCTGCTGTCCTATTCCTTTCCTGACCTTCTTCCCTTATAGGACTATATGTATCAATAACTTTTTAATTATTAATACAAACACTGGGAACTAAGATACTTGTGTATTTACTTACACTATCTTCCCCACATGTCCAAGCCTGTCACACTCATCACACAGGTGCAAAGACTGCTATTTATAGTTGTTAATGATCTTCCATATTAAATTGCACTTGCAGAAGTGTAGCACACATACTGACAAAGACAAATTTAAAGTATGTTTAGCATTTAAAATAGTGTTTCTTTGCTGAAAGCGGGGATTACTTTACAGCCGTTGTCAGTGTAAAATACACTCTAGCATCAGCTTAAGCAACACTAAGGCTGCTACTAACAAAGACTGCTGTTTATAGCCTTTAGACATCCTTCACAATATGCTTTCCATGCAGGAAAACAACCCTCCATGCAGTCAAACACAGATTTATAAGTAAAAAAAAAAAAAAAAAAAAAAAAAAAACGCTGTCAACATTTAGTGTAGTGTTTCTTTACTGAAGAGGGTTTTACCATATAGCCACTGTCATTGCTGCTTAACCAGTACTAAAGGGCTGCTGTTTACAGCCCATAGGGATCTTCCACAATACACTTCAGTTGTAGAAATGTCTCACACGCATACACACACACACACACACACACACACACACACACACACACACACACACACACACACACACACACACACACACACACACATATACACACACACACACACACACACACACACACAAACAACCATACAAAGAGGTAGAATTAGAAATAAAAAAGAAATACTGTCAACATTTAAAATACATGTCTTTTGGCTGAAGAAGGGCTTACTACTTAGCCACAGTCATTTTAAATTCTCACTGCACATGACTCTGAAATTGTCTGGCACCTCAGAGGAAAGTGAAGACATGGACTTTGGTGTAGGCATACAAGACTGTCAGGGTGGGAAGGGCAAAGCCCAAGGGGGGGGGGGCAACTAGTTCTCATAGATTGTCTTTGTTTTGGGAGGACACTCCTTTCTTCTTTGAACCTCTTTACCATTGCTTTTTAAATTTTGTTTGTCTGAATCTTGCTGAGAAATGTTATTCTGTTTCCTGAAGAGGAACTTGAACTGGAGAAAAAGCTTCAATTATATTTTGTAATGGAGGTTTACAAAATCTGGGTAACCTCTTGAATTAACTTTTCTTGTTCCTCAATCCTTTTAAGGACTTCAGCAGAGGGAAGACCAAATAATACCTCTTTATCCAGTGGAGTAGTCATGATTTCAGCTATGATATCCTATGGTAAAGTCTGAAAATATTGTCAGTGAAATCTCATAAATGACCCAGTGGCATCAGCAGTCTCATTAACAGAATTTAGAGAATGATTGGCTACCTGAAAACAGAAGATACTGAGGAATTCTGAGATGTCTCGTCTTCTGAAAAAGGGAGATCAGCAATTAATTTCCCCAAATTGTCAAAAGAAACCAGCAGAAATGTATACATGTGACTCTTGACAGCTAACTGTTTTAAAGGTCAATGTGTAACAAGTGTAAACGATCTTCCCAAACCTATAAAAGTCTTTTCTCAGCTTGTCACAAGGAATAGCTTCTATGAAGTCTGACAGAAACCAGTTTTTGACAGAGATATTATTGCAGGCTCTATATGGGTCTAGAAGAAAGGAATGTGTGTGTCTGAGGTACCCTTTATAATTTATCAGACTTCCTTGGATCAGGAGGAACAGCTGCAGGTTGAGAAAAGTCCACTTGTAATAAATCATAATCTGTTTGCTGGGATTCTGGTATTTCTTTTTTGTTCCCACTGAAACAAGTTATATATTCATAGGTTCATAGATTAGTAATAAGCTAACTGCCCTTGTGAGGCTAGCCAATTATCCATTGTGAGACTCAAACCCTGCACCTTGTGCTTGTAA
>NC_056737.1:1733097590-1733350090 GCF_019279795.1 Protopterus annectens
TTTCCTGTCCAACTGATTCAGTACCTTTTGGGGTTAGTCAATCACCCCAAAACTGTAAGTTAGAATAGGATGAGGAAATTGCTTTAGAGCTTGGACTTTGTTCCTAGATGCCAGGACTGTTTTCAGTATTAATTTAAGTCCCCTAAAATATTTCTTTCTGGGTTTTGTTCTCATTTGCTCATGTTTTATTGTCAGTCCTTCATCAATTCCCAAATATTTATACACGCCTTCCTGCTCAAGTTCCTTTATATCACATTCCTATCCCAGACTGATAATTTCTTGGTGCTGCAACTTTCCTGCTTTAAATGTTGCTTGACCAAATGATGTTCTTATATCATGAAAAAAGAAAAATACAGCCAACAGCCAAAGGTCACTCAATGAAATAGAATGTAAATGATCAGCAAAAAAACAAGCGTCCACCAAAGCCAATAAAACTGGAACTTTATTACAGAGGATAAGCACTTTCACACATCGTGCTTCATCAGACCCATTAAAAAAGCATCACAGATGTATGTATTTCTATACATAAAAATCAATTAATCAACCAATCAAAAGAAAACAACAATCACTGATGTATACTTTGTTTTTTTTAAACAGGCTTTAAAGGTACAGATGAATAAATTCCTGGCAGTTTATCTGCCTGCAATTTTACAATTTCACAATCCCTTTTGCTTCAATATTTTCCAATTTATTATTATAGTCTCCCCTTCTCTTACTAGTATGTACAAGCTGCAAAACACTAAAGACAAAGGAGTGCCCTGGTGCCACAGAAATAAGTTTGGCCAATGCATTAAGTAAATTCATTCACTTAATATCCCCCAAATTCTGCAAAATGTGCTCTTTCAACATTGACTGTCTTACCTACATAAAAGGATGTACATAACTTACACCTAGCCAAATATATCAATCCTTTTAATCTGCAATCAGCATAAAAACATGGTTTAAACAAAAAATCTATAACAGGATGCTGAAAATCTTGTATAGAAGATATAAAACTGCATGCTTTGCAGTGTCTACATGTATAAGTTCCCAGGCAATCAGACCAAGGCAATGGTACATGGGCTGATTTATAACAAAGCTGTCTCTTGAGGGAAAGATTATTTCTAAAAGTATAACAGGGTTTATCACCCACAATATCCTTAACTTTATCATCAGAAAGTAAGACAGGCCAGAATTTCTTAACCACATCACATACTTGTTGAATATTATTTCTATAAGTCAAAGATAGTCTGACATTACAAGATGCAGTATCACGTCCATTGCTCTTTAAGGGGTCATATGGGCAATGAAAAAATGGTTTGCCTCTGCCAGGGCACATAGTAGTAACAATATTCAAACTATTATCCAAAGATTGTTCATTATATCCTCTTGCTAACAAATCATCCTTAAGGCATAGCATGGCTTCCTTACATTGTTCATCATCTGTGTGCAGCCTAGATATCCGTAGATACTGACCTTTAGCAATATTTTTAAAAATGTGCTTCAGAAGCATACTATTAAAGTGTAAAAGTGCATTTTTCCTACATGTTTTCCTAAAAAGAGAACTAAACAAAGTACCTTTAGCCAATGTAATCTTGGTGTCTAAAAATTCAATACATGTTCGTGAATGATTTAAAACAAATCTAAAACAACTACTAGTGGATTCAAGATATTGCACAAACCTCATAAAGTCTATCTCTGGGCCATGCCACAAAATAAAAATATCATCCACGAAACATTTATAATACAAAAGATTTAAAGAAAATTTGTGGCCAGAGAGGACTGCCACTCGCTCCCAGTCAGCCAATACCAGATTGGCATAATGTTTAGCGCAGAGTCCCCATAGCCACACCAATCATTTGCCTATAAACAACCTCATCAAATAAAAAAAATTATTACAAAATACTATTTCCATCAAGGTACCTATACAATCTATCAGCTCTGAAGAATAATTGACATTATCCCTTAAATAACTCTTTAAAAATGCTATCTCCATGTCATAAGGTATTACAGTAAAAAGCGTCTGTACATCCATGCTGACAAGAATAGTATTTTCAGTAAACAAACCATGTGCTCTAGCAAACTCAACCAAACTACATAAAATGCTCAGTATCCCTCAAGACAGCAACATCCGTCTCCAAGGGTTTCTTTAACTGTCCCTCCAAAAAGATGGATTTGAACTCAGTGGCCCAACCCCTGCCCGAAACTATCAGATGCAGAGGTGGGTCAATAAGGGATTTATGCACCTTGGGTAAGCCATGTATGACCAGTATCAAAGGTTCCAATACTAACATAAAAATCATAGAGCCCTTTATCAATATCTTGTTCCATTAACAGTTCATATAAAAGATTATGTACATTATTAATGATAGAATTTAATTCATTTTCAGTAATATGTTCATAGGTGAAAACATCATTAAGCATATTAGTCATATACAAATTATATTTCACAGTATCAAGGACCACTATGGATCCCCCTTTATCAGCCGGACGTATAGTCAGTTCATTGTTAGTTTGCAGTTCATGGAGCACCTTATATTCAGCATGTGTCAAATTATAAAAATTATTTTTTTGCATATCAGTATTCAGTAACTCCTTTTCTACAATCCTAAAAAAAGTCTCGAGTATAGGAGGTAATTGTGGAACAAAAGTACTCGTTCATTTAGGTGTATCAGACAAGTTAATGTGTTCCCCAAATATAAGTTTGAGAGCTACATTGCGTATGAACAATTTAATATCAAGTAACACATTCTCTAATAAAACAGGATGGGAGGGTACAAAGCTGAGTCCTCTTTCCAAGACATTTACTTATTCAGATGTTAAAGAAACTGTAGATAAATTGAACACTAGCGAAGTGCTCTCTTTCTGTTGCTCTCCTCTAATGAAGAGTTGTTCTCCATGGACAGTTTCCATTTCTTCTGTCCCAAACTGGAGCTCCGCCCTCTGCTCAGCATCTGCGGTAGTCTGAAAGGGGCCGGGAAGTTTAAAAAAACATTTTCAAGAGGCATAGCACTAGTATCTTTGGGTCTCGCCCCAGTAGAAACATGAGATGAAGTGGAAATGAAAACAAAAACAAAAATGCAGAGCCAGCAAACTGTGACAGAAAGATTTATTAATATAAAATAGGAGAACAAAACAGACCGGTTTCGGCTATGAGTTTCTATTAATACATTGCACGAAAAATATTCATTAAGTCCAGGTAGAAATAAAGCACCCAGTTTGATGATCCATTTTTTCTCTTTGTTGTTCAACAATTGATGCCAACCTGATTTATTATTTCTGTTACCCTGTATCTTATCAATAATTATGAAATTAAAGACTGCATTATGATGTTTCTCAGTGTGTTTATATAAAGCATTTGTTGGTTTCCTAACCCTGATGTCACTTAGGTGTTCTGAAATTCTAAATTTAACTGGTCTTGAGGTCTGTCCCACATAGAAGGCAGAACAGCTACAAGTGGCCATATAGATAAGCCAATCTGACTGACAATTTGCAAAGAATGAAATATTGTACACTTGCCCAGTATTTTTACTAGTAAATTCTCAAGTCTTCAACATACTTTTACAGTGGATCATCAGACTGGATGCTTTATTTCCACCTGGACTTAATGAATATTTTTAGTGCAATGTATTAATGGAAGCAATTCTCTTATTCAGTCTCTCATGGTGATATACTATAAAAGGAGAATGATTGCAATTGTAATTTACTACACTGATGAAGGCTTGATAAACTCATAGCCGAAGCCAGTCTGTTTTGTTCTCCTATTTTATATTAATAAATCTTTCTGTCACAGTTTGCTGGCTCTGCATTTTTGTTTTTGTTCAAGGACTTTTTGGAGCCGTGCAGCTACCATGCTTGCAGGGGTTCACCTTCCTATGAAGTGGAAATGCTCAAAACAGAAATATTAGCAATGTGAGCCCTATTAGAGTTCTCCTTAGAAATCAAAGTATCAGTAGCATTACCAGAGCCAGTCAAAAACTGCATAGCATATGTAAATGGAAGTTGTAGCTGTTCAGCCCCAGATGGTCTAGTTTGACTAATAGATACATCAGATGTCCATTTGGACCCACGAGGCCACACAAATATGTTGCCTTTCTTAAAATCTGCCATGTTTCTAGCTAATTTCCTTTTTTTGATCATTTGCTGCCTATCATCATAGGCTAGTACATTAAGCAGCACATTATCAATCTCAGCCAAATAAAGTGGTTCAGAATATTTAGTAAAAAGCTCATTCTGCACGTTTTCTAATTTTACAGTCAATTTTCTTTCTTGTGGAGCAAAAAATTAATTCATAAACCTCATGTAGTTAAAACTTAACAACATTAAGTAGTTGCCAGCATTTCAATAAAATGGGGTATGCATACCTCTCAACCTGGAAACATCAAAAATCTGGACAAGGCCCATGAAAAATAGGTACAAATATGTACACCGATTAACATAAAATTAGCATACATAAATATGTAACCCTGCCCACTCCAATGGAATTATGGGATACCAACTTTCAAACACAAACTGAACAGACAACCAAATTATAGCACTAGAGTCCCCATGCAGCCATTCCAATGTCCCATTACATGGCTATTTTGCCCTATTTACCATAAACACTAATGTACATACTGCTTTACTTCTACATTGATTATTTGGATTTTATTTTTTCATTTTATAGCACAATGCACAAACACTAATAGATATCTGCTAAACAAAGTAATACTGTCTCACAATGAAAATAAACATAGCATTAAAACGTCTCTGCCCTTGAAACTCACATTCACTGAAACAGCATTGAAACCCACACCACATCCAAGGAAAATGCATCTAGCCAGTGGTGGATAAAGATTACCTTTGGGCTGCTTTGAAACCATAGGCCCTTTGCACATAAAACAAGAAAAATACATGGGTTCTTTGATACACCTTCCTGACTTTATTAAATGATATTCCTTGTATAATACAGCAGCACACTTGTTAGACTTAGAGGAGTAATGACCATTACTAATTGGCAAGACCACAAAGCCATTAAGAGATGTGGTATTCACCATTCTCAGGGCTCACTGAGCTCAATTCCGACAGGCTGGTAGCCCTGATGGAGCTGACATGATCGCTCACGTGATGATGTCAGCTCTGTCAGAGCGAAAATTAAAAAAAATCGGAAATGAAGGGGTGCCAGTCAGGAATTGTGGCACCCCTTCATTTGAACCCCAAAACTTGGTAAAAAATGAGTAATTTGGTGTGGTTGGGAGGTATGGGGGTATGTATTACCAAGCTGATGGCTTCATGTAGTTATTTGTTTATTTATTTAATCGTTTAAATGTATGCTAGAAATGTGTATATATATATATATATATATATATATATATATATATATATATATATATATATATACACACACATATGTTTTAGTTTAGATAGGATTTTATGAAGTTTTAAGCCTTTTTATGTTTTATCAAATGTATTATCTATATTTATAGTATTTATTTACTAATTTTGATAATATTCCTTTAAGTAGGAAGGATAGGCATAATTGGTGTTTGTTTAACTTGTGCATGATGGGATATATATATATATATATATATATATATATATATATATATATATATATAAATATATATATATATATATATATATATACATATATATATATATATATATATACACATATAAATTTTGTTGAGTCAGTTGTCTGTTTTTCTACTAGATATTCTGATGAAGTTTTGTATTATACCAAACGAAAGTGTTCAATAAACACCTTTTGTGGATCTTCTGTCCTGCTGGGTTTTTATTATTATTATTATTATTATTATTATTATTATTATTATTACCATAAGTGGGCATACAGAAAACCCACAAGCCCCTAGGTATGACTTTATGATGAAGGCAGGCCTCCATATGAAGGTGCTACCACTGCATACTCTTTAACTTCTATAAGTAATTTTCAAACTCTTTAAGTAAGTCTCTGAACATACCTCAGTCACAAGGCTCCTCAGTTGGTATCTCTTCAAAAAAAGCACAACCCAAAAGTGGATTTGTCTCCAGATTGTAAAGCTGTTTAAAACAATGCTGCTGAGATGCCCCATTACCTGGAGGATAACCCAGCTCAATTTCCACTTGCTCAGCCGTATGCTGTTGGATATACACAAAGAATAAATGAAAAAAGAAAAATACAGCCAACAGCCAAAGGTCACTCAGTGAAATAGAATGTAAATGACCAGCAAAAAAACAAGCATCCACCAAAGCCGATAAAACTGGAACTTTATTACAGTGGATAAGCGCTTATACACATAGTGCTTCATCAGACCAATAAAAAAGCATTACAGATGTATGTATTTATATAGTTAAAAATCAATTAATCAACCAATCAAAAGAAAACAGCAATCACTGATGTATACTTCATTTCTTTAAAACAGGCTTTAAAGGTACCGATGAATTAATTCCTGGCAGTTTATCTGTTTGCAGCTTCACAATCCATTTTGCTTCAATATTTTCCAATTTATTATTATAGTCTCCCCTTCTCTTACTAGTATGTACAAGCTGCAAAATGCTAAAGACAAAGGAGTGCCCTGGTGCCACAGAAATATGTTTGGCCATACGCTAACAATTATGCCAATCTGGTATTGGCTGACTGGGAGCGAGTGGCAATACTCTCTGGCCATGAATTTTCTTTAAATCTTTTGTATTATAAACATTTTGTGGATGATATTTTTGTTTTGTGGCATGGCTCAGAGATAGACCTTATGAAGTTTGTGCAATATCTTGAATCCAGCAGTAATTGTTTTAGATTTGCTTTAAATCATTCATGAACATGTATTGAATTTTTAGACACCAAGATTACATTGGCTGAAGGTTCTTTGTCTCGTTCCCTTTTTAGGAAAGCATGTAGGAAAAATGCACTTTTACACTTTAATATTATGCATCCGAAGCACATTTTTAAAAATATTGCTAAAGGTCAGTATCTACAGATGTCTAGGCTGCACACAGATGATGAACAATGTAAGGAAGCCATGCTATGTCTTTAGGATGATTTGTTAGCAAGAGGATATAATGAACAGTCTTTGGATAATCGTTTGAATATTGTTACTACTATGCGCCCTGATAGAGGCAAATCATTTTTTCATCGCCCATATGTCCCCTTAAAGAGCAATGGACATGAAACTGCATATACTAATATCAGACTATCTTTGACTTATGGAAATAATATTCAACAAGTACATGATGTGATTAAGAAATTCTGGCCTGTCTTACTTTCTGATGATAAAGTTAAGGATATTCTGGGTGATAAACCCTGTTATACTTTTAGAAATAATCTTTCCCTCAAGAAACAGCTTTGTTATAAATCAGCCTATGTACCATTGCCTTTGTCTGATTGCCTGGGAACTTATACATGTAGACACTACAAAGCATGCAGTTTTATATCTTCTGTACAAGATTTTCAGCATCCTGTTATTGATTTTTTTGTTTAAACCATGTTTTTATGCTGATTGCAGGTCAAAAGGATTGATATGTTTGGCTAGGTGTAAGTTATGTACATCTTTATATGTAGGTAAGACAGTCAGAATATTGAAAGAGCGCATTTTGCAGCATTTGGGGGATATTAGGTGAATGAATTTACTTAATGCATTGGCCAAACATATTTCTGTGGCACCAGGGCACTCCTTTGTCTTTAGCGTTTTGCAGCTTGTACATACTAGTAAGAAGGGGAGACTATAATAATACATTAAAAAATATTGAGGCAAAATGGATTGTGAAGTTGCAGGCAGATAAACTGCCAGGAATTAATTCATCTGTACCTTTAAAGCCTGTTTTAAATAAACGAAGTATACATCAGTGATTGTTGTTTTCTTTTCATTGGTTGATTAATTGATTTTTAACTATATAAATACATACATCTGTGATGCTTTTTTATGGGTCTGATGAAGCATTATGTGTGAAAGCTCTTATCCTCTGTAATAAAGTTCCAGTTTTATTGGCTTTGGTGGATGCTTGTTTTTTTGCTGGTCATGTTCTTATATCATCTAAGTTTTGACCACTGCCAGTTGTGCTTTCAGCTCCTCATCTGATAAACTATACAAATTTAAATCATCCACAAAACAAAGTTGAGAAGTCTTTACACTTTGTTGTTGTCTGGGAGCTAAATTGCAACCATGACCTAATCCGTTAGGTAGACAGCTTAATTGGTTAAGGACAAGACAAAACAGCAGTGGTGACAGAGTCACCCTGGAATATCCTTCTTTGAATTTTTAACCCTGAGATAACAATTTGTCCTTTGTCATAGCTCAGCTACAAAGTGGTTTGTCACTGTTATGTAACTGATCAATGTAGAGTGCATCTACCCCTGTAACTATTCCTTAAACTACAAATAGGATGCTGTCAAATGCTTTTTTGTAGCCTATCTATGCCATACTTATATTCTTCCCTTTTTTTACAGTTCTACATTATGACTATATTAAATAACAAATGGTCCTTGTTCCATATGACTTTCTTTTGTTACCCTTTTGTTCTATTGCCATGATTGGGTTTTCTTCTAAATGACTATTAACTCTGTCAGCATCAATGCCAGTTTATAGTTTATATGTCGTTGAAAGACAAGGTATTGATCTATAGTTTTTAGGATAGCTTGCAGGTTCACTCTTGAGGAGTATAATTTTTCCTGTTGTTAAACAGTCTGGTATCTGTCCAGGGTGCATATATAAATATTTCTTACTCAGGGTTAAATCTTCATGTTGTTGTGTCTTTCGGCTTTTCCTGGTTAGGGGTCGCCACAGCGGAACTCCGGTCCGCTAATGATTGGCAGTAGATTTTTACGTGCTGAGTTGCCAGCCCTGATGCACAACCTTCAGCGAAGGTATGCCCATTCACGCATATCTCCACACAGAAGACGCTCTAGCTGAGAATCGAACAGGACAATGTCTTACTGTAAGGCGACAACACTACAGCAGCACCACCACCGCAGTTGGTTAAATCTTCATGTAAAGATGTTAATATCTTTAGCTTGCAGTTTATAGGGTTGCCAACCGTCCAGAATTCTTCCGGACTGTCCGGAATTAAGGGGCACTGTCTGGAAAACGGAGACTGCACTGTATTGTCTGGAAAAAAAGCAAATATTTTCTTTTAATTAATTAATTTTAACTAAAAAAAAAACTATTTTTTTAAAACGGGTGTTCTTCTTTAAGAACGACCTTTGCGTCTGGTCGCACAGACGCAGAAGCCGAGATTGTTTACTTCTTCCTGTTCCACGTGGGTGAGTTTGAATTCCACAAGACGTTTGGACTGTGCAGTGGCTGCAGACCACCACAAACAGTCAGACAAGTGAGAGATATGTGTTTGTGTATGTCTGTGTAAGTGAGAGTGAGAGAAAATAGTTTGGGCAAGTTCTGATTATTAATGTCATTTACTTTTGAGGAGACATTGATCGCAATGCTGACAAATTACACTGCTGACATCAAATAGTTTAATAAGAAAATTGGCACTCTAATCTAAAATACATATTAGTTGTATTTTGAGAAAGCATTATTTATATCACTGAGCTATGAACTTCCCACAAAACTGTTCCATTATTCATATGGGATTCTTATAAAATGTCTTATGGCTACCGCCAGTACTTCAACAATAATCTACATGCAATGTCTGCTTCATTGTACTGCAGCACCCTGTTCTGCTGTCAAGTTTTCTTTTCCCTTTTTCACTCGTATTTCTAATGCATAATCAAGACACTCTAAGGATTCCAGATGGAGTATTGTATATTGTGTCAAAGTGTCACAGGTTCAAAGTTTTGCCTTGCATGTACGTTTCTTATTAGCAGGCAACATCAATACTTTATATGTTAATCAGTGTAAATGATGCAGACAGAAAACTTATTGTAAACGGAATGGTTTCAATAGCAGATATGACTGTCTTTTTTATTGTTGTTTGGAAATCTCAATGAAATATGACTGTAAAAAGTGGAGACTGACATTAAGCATGAATCAGAATTACTGCAACAGTGGAACAAAACATGGACTAAAATGTAGTATTTAGTCACACCATAGAAAAATGAGGCTATACATCAAGCAAATGTAACGTGTACATAAGTTCATGGAATGCATGATCATAGAAAATAATTTAATTAAACCAGTCACAGAGCAAATGTCTTGATCAAAACACACACATGCTTTCTGGACACCTGCACCTTTATTTTGGGCTTAATGATTTCTGGTTTCTCAAAACTCTGCACATTTATGTATGTGTGTGTGTGTGTGTGTGTGTGTGTGTGTGTGTGTGTGTGTGTGTGTGTGTGTGTGTGTGTGTGTGTGTGTGTGTGTGTGTGTCTGTTTGTGTGATGACTTAATTTACTCATTTATCTGCTTGCCAGCATACACAATACATCACCACTGACCCAGCCAATGCATGAATAAATACATGCTTTATTTTCTGGCGGGAATATTATTAATTTTATTGGAGTAGTTCATGCTCAAGGGTACAGAGTGGGTAAACATTTCTATCATATGACCAACAATAATCCTTATTTACATAATATGGATATCCCCGAGTATTTTCTTGCATTGTTTTATAATTCCAGAATTTTTCAGAGCAGAAACATGTCAACCTTTCTTCTTATATCGCTGACATCTACCATTATTTTGAAATAATTTGTATTAAAGATTTCCAATTGAAATGAGCAAGAGAAAGAGAATAATACATAGATTTAAGAGAGATGTGCCAGTAAGCTGATACCCATTCAGACCTTGATGTTTCACATTTTAAGCAAATATGTAGCAGCTGTTCTCTCTTTCACTTTTTATATTTTCTACACTAGATGCGTCTTTCTTCTATTCTGTTGTGATGAATTTGAAATAAAAGTTTTAAATTAATTCCAAGTATTTGTAATCATTGCAGAAGTAAAGCAGTAGATAGTATGCAGAATGAGTGGTTTGACGAGAAATGGAGAAATATCCAGGTAATAGGATATGGAATGGCTGCATGAGGGCAGGGGTATCAAAATTACACGCATTTTGCTTTTACATACATGTCCAGAATTTTTGACATGGAAGGTTGGCAACCCTAGTTAGATACTGCATCTGAGCCTAGAGTTTTCCATTTAGGAGCTTTTCTTAATGCTGTTTCAATTTCTCTGGCAGTTACTTCATTCCATTTTATATCCTGTACATTTGAACTTCTTACTGTTTCTTTTACTTCTTCTATATATTCAGCATCTTTGTTATGTTCCACATGGTCTTCATAGCTATTTCTCCAATATGTGTCTATTTCTTCTTTTTTTGGTGGTGTTTTTATTCTTTTTGCTTTGTTTCCCAATTCTCTATAATTTTTTTGGGTCATCAATGAATTGCTTAATTTGTACTTTTTCTTTATATTTATCTGCATATTTTCTAAGTTTTTCTGCCTGTGCCGATATGTTTGGTTTATTATTTGCAATAGTGTACGATAGATTCTGGCCTGTTTTAATACTGCATGTTGTTTAATCATACAGTTGATAGTCGATTATCCAAACTAATTGGAACCTAGGGTAGTTCAGATAATCAAACTGTTCGGATACTCAAACATGTAATTGAAGCAGGTAAAAACTTCTAAAATCTTGTTTTTTTCTGCAAGTAGGAATTCACTTTATTTATTTATTTAGTATTTATTTGTCTTTTGTTAACCGGCTTAGTCCAACTGGGCTGTTGGCCCATTTTCAGTGGAGAACCAGGGAGAAAAGCTCCACACACAGAACAAATGACAATAAGCAGTAATGTAAATATGTACAGAAAACTACATACATTTATGGCATATGTGACAAATGTCTATAAAGCCGCAAAACATTCTTACAAGCAATGAAAATTAACACAGCATAACAAATTCAACAATAACATTAGCTAAAAATTACAAGAGGCAGAAGCCTGTAGTAATAAAAATGCAGATTTACAAAAGGTCATCCAAAAAAAAAAGCCCTAAGACAACTTTAATGCCTACACCCTGTTGGTATAAGGGAAGGAGAAGTATTAAAAATAGAGGGGTACAAAGAGGAGGGGTGGGAAGTAAAACTTAGGAGAGTCTAGAGAGTAAAGTATTGCAGCTATTGGGGGGGGGGGGTAATGGCCAAGAAAGGAAGAGAAAAGATGAGATTAAGTTATTGTATAGGTCAGTGGCACCAGTGCTGGTATTTATAAAGTTACATTATGGTATAACAAAATGAATGAGTGCAAAGTTAGATAGGGTGGTGGCATGTGCAGGAGGGGGAGTTGGCAAGGTAGCTGTTCAATTCTTTTTTGAAGTGAAAAGAAGATTGGATAGAACATATATTGGAAAGGACTTTGTTCCAAATTTGAGATAGAGAGCTTTTGTAAAGTAATCTGCCTATTGTTTTGTTAGGCCTGTAGGTGTCAAGTAGCTGTTGGTTAGTGCTACGGAGAGATTGTGAAGGTTTGTATAGGGACAGGAGGGTAGACAGGGAGGGACAGTCTGCAGGTTTGTGAAATAGAGAATGTGTCATCTGTAGCTGACAAAATTGGAGTAGCTGAGGGAATTCAAGCCCCACTGTAGTTGTTTGAGGGCTAGGCAGTGATGGGATTTGTAAGGGGATTTAAAGACAAATCTAGCTATCTGGTTGCGTGTTTGTTCGAGTTTGACTAAAAGATTAGCTTGGAGATGAGTAAATATAGGGGAAGCATAAAGTAGGCAAGCGAGGAGGTAGGCTTGAGCTAGTGAAGTCCTTGAGGTGCTGAATAAGAATTCTTTGTTTCTGTACAAGAGACTGAATTTTTGATTGGTCTTTTTGATGGATTGTTGCTTGTGAATATCTAATTTCAGTTGGTCTTCAATTGTGATTCCTAGAAGTTTAGTATGAGAGTCAGCATGGATGATGATGTTGTCTATGGAAGAGAGACTGACGATTTAAGGTTGGATATGGATTTTGGAAAAAAAAAGAAGAGGCTTAGCTTTCTTTGGAGTGAGGATTAGTTGATTATTGATTAACCATTGTTCAATTGTGTTAAAAGAAGTCTGTGTGAGGGAGTGAAGGTCAGTATGGTTGTTGGAGAGGGTAATAAGAGTAGAATCATCAGCATACTGGGTCAGAGATGAGGTGCAGCAGGTGGAGCGTAGAGTGTTAGTAAAGATATTAAAGAGAAGGCAGCCTAGAATGGATCCTTGGTGTACACTTGTTTGGATAGGTAAGAAAGGTGAGCAGGAGGTCTGCAATCTAAAAGATTGTTGTCTGCTGTTAAGGTAACTAAAGAACCAGAGAATAGTGGATGCAGAGAGATTAAGTTCAGTTAGTTTAGTAAGAAGCTTGGGGTGGGAGACGGTGTTGAATACCTTGGAGAGGTCAAGGAATAGGCATAACACCAGTTTATCCTCTCCTATAGTCTGGGTGAAGGGTAGAAGCACTATGTGCTGTGGTGGGGCTTAAATCCATGTTGAGAGGGGGTGAGGAGATTTTCCTGAAGTAGATATTTAAGAATTTGTCTTTGAATGCATTTGTCATGAATTTTTAAGAGAGGTGAGAGGATGGCTATAGGTTGGCAATTGTATGGGTTGGTGGAATGCCTCCTTTGTGAAGTGGATTTGTATAAAAGGATTTCCAAACATCTGAGACTGAGGATTCTTTGACAGAATGGTTGATAAGGATTGAGATGGGATATGCTATACTACTGGTTGCAAGTTTGAGAAACTGAGTGGGTAGTTTGTTGAAGGAGGAAGAACAAGATTTAAGTTTCTGCAAAAGGTATTTTATATAACCAGTGGAAACAGGTTTCAGGGAGAAGGCGGAGTGGAGGCAGGTGGTGGAGGAGGTGGGTGGTTGTGATAGGTTAGTGTCGGTAGGGGTTAGTTTACAGATAGAGTCAATGAAGTAATTGTTTAGAAGGGTTGCTGTTTTCAGTGGTGTTTTATTGGGGAAGGGGTTGGGGGGTATAAGGTTTCCCTGGATAGAGAATATTGTTCATGGTGTATCAGAATCTTTGGGGGTTTGAAGTGTGGGTAGCTTGAGCTTCTTGACAATTTTTTCTTGTCTTGGATAATAAGTTTTTTTTGGTAAGGACTCTTAGTTCTTTGAATTTATGGAGATGTGAAGAAGATTTTGATTTTGTCCATTGTTTCAAGCTAGTGTCTTTTAGTTTCATGTTGGAAAGAGTGTCTTTGGAGAGCTAGGGTGTGGGATTAGATTTTACCCTAATTTTTTTGATGGGTGCTACAGTGTTTAGTATGTTAAGGAAAGTATTGTTAAACTCAAGAATAGCGTCATTTAGAGGAAGGTTGAACAGGTGAGACCGGTTAATAAGAGGGAGAGTTGGTAGTTGAAAATTTCTGTGTTGAAGTTGGATAGGTTTTGTCAGTCTCTATATAGGTGAGGTTTTGAGGTATGAGAGGTTACTCTATGTATTGAGACAGTGTGGTGATCATTTAAGGAGTCTGGTAAGGTAATGGGATTATAGTACTGATTAGGGTTGGAAGTTAAGATCCAATCAAGAATGTAGCTGGAGTTTCTGTTGATGTGGGTGGGAGTAGAAATAAGTTGACTGAAAATAAAAAGGTTTATACTAAGGCTAGAGGAGCTGGGGGAGAGTTTATTCCAATTGATATTGACATCACCTAGTAAGATTGTCTCATAAGATATATGTTGGGAGATCCAGGATAGAATAGATTCAAAAATAGTAATATTGATACCAGGAGGTATATAGATAGATGCTATTGCAAATATCCTGTGTGGGTTAAGGTAGCAGCTGAGAAATATGAGTTCAGCAGGTGAGAAATCAGGGAGGGATAGGGAGGGGGGGTTCAGCTGATCATAGTACATGATAGCAACACCTCCCCCTTTTATGAAAAGTATATCTTGCTGGAATATGTTATAGCCAGGGGCTAGAATTTAAGAGTTAGTGATATGTGGTCTGAGCCAGGTTTCTGAGAGAGTTAAGATGTGGGGAGAGTGGTGGGCTATCCAAGCATGTAAGTCATATATTTTTATTAATGAGGCTTTGTAGGTTTATAGAGTAGATAGACATGTGTTTAGTTGGAGAGGTGGGGAGTTGGTACCCCTTAGTTGAGGTGGAGATGGTAGGGTTGGAGGAAGAGGATGGACCAGTATTGGGATGGATGTCCCCATTTGGTAGAAGAGTAATAGGAAGTAAATTGAATTTAGAGGAGTAGAAGTAAAAAGAAATGGGTTGGAACTTGTGTTTAGGGGAAGTGAGAGAAAGATTGAAATGTTTTAATTTGTGATAATGAATATAGGAGGTTTTGTAGAGAGAGAGTGAAATACGGAAGTTTAGGTTTTTATTGAAGGAGGATGTATCTTGGAGAAGAGTGGATGATAGGGAGGGTATAGTAGGTTGGAGTGATAAGATGTTAACCTGGAGAGAAGTAATAGAATAGGAGGTAAGAGGAAGTGCAGAAGCCTGCTGTTATGTTATGTGGGTGAATTATAAATATGAGGAGAATTAAGTTATTTATTGAGTGGGGATAGTGTAAGAAAATTAAAAAGCTGTATGGAGACATGGATAGAGGAGGGGAAGAAGAAGAGTAAGTGATAAAATATTTAGGGTAGCACAGAGGTGGATGGAAGGTAATTAATGTGTTCTATATAGCTAAAAGGTAGTGGGAGGAGTGAGTGGTAGGGGAGAGGAGAACAAAGTGGAGGAGGGTTTAGTAACTATAGTGGGGATGAAAATGTGATTGGATAAATAGGAGTGGGGGGGCCTTACATGGAAGTAAAAGTATAAATCTAGAGTATTCAGGGGTGGGTGGGAATAGGGGTAGAGTACAGGACCGGAGTAAAGCATGAGTGTAGCATGTAGCAAAGGCGAACAAAGTGGGCTGGCCCAGACAAGGTGGAGATTAGCACATAAAACAATCAAGAAAATCAGGTCAGTGTGCTGAAAAGAACTGCAAGGTAAGACTGTCAGTCAGGAAGAGTGGTGCAATATAGTTTCCAGGGAAAGAGTAGAATAGAAGGAATGAGACTGAAGAGAAGAGTGGACTATGAGGGCAGAGGTTGCTAGGGGGTGAGAGAAATGCAGCAGATCCTACGAGAGAGGGAGGTACACTCTTAGGCTCAAAGTAGAGAAGACTATTTGGTTATGTAACAAGGACAGTAAAACTCTCAGTTAGTGCAGCAGAAAGGGTACAGTTGAAAGAGTGAATAGAGAAAGCAGGTTTGGGTCATCCATTAAAGGGACAGGATAGTTGAAAGCAAGGGGGACTGGAGATGAGCAGGGGTGATGCATGGGGGACCATCAGACTAAGACACAGGTTTAAGGGCATAAGCATGTGACACAGTTTAAGAACCTATCAAGGTAAAACAGTTGTATATACATTAAAATTTGAAATAAATAGCGGCGTGTAATAGGTTGGACTGTCTGGGAGGAGGTAGAGGTGATTCACTTCTGCAGTGTAGTTTTTGAGGTGTAGGTGAAACTTTATATCCAAAAGCCTCAGCCTGGCTAGCAGTGAGCGGAGAGAGGTCACTTTTCAACCATTCAGTGATTCCATTGGACAATGAAGAATATTTTTCACCCACAAGCTGGCTACAAGTTCAAAAAACATGCTCAATTAAATACATATTATGTTTACATATGAGTTTTCCTACCCAAAAACTTTGGAAGGCTGGTTCGGATAATTGACGTAACAGATAATCAACGTTCAGATAATTGACTCTGTACTGTACTGTATCTATCTTTCTAAGCATTTCTGTTGATCTGTTCCCTCTTCTAACAGTGACACTTCTTGTCTTAATTGCGTTATAGTTTTTCCCTATTTGATACTTCCTGATGACATTTGATTTCTTCCCTTCCTTTCCCTTATGGCCCTGTATTTGTGTGGTAAGACTTTATCTGTTATTAATTTAGCTACACATTAATATATCCTATTTACTTCTGTTATATCACATGAATTTCTGTTAATATTCTTGATTACTGTGTTCATTTGTTTTATCAGACTTCTAACATATTGGGTCTTACTGACTTTCTATAATCGATTTCTTTCATCAGTCTTAATATGTCAATACATCTCTGTTAAGTACAGAAACCATTCCCTAGATCTTTTTCTTCTAAACTGCGGGCACATTCTTTATTCTCTATTTCCTGTTGGCATTCTACAGAAAGCTTCAGGACATCATTCTGTGACAAATTCTCTTCAGCTGCATTCTGCATTATCTGTTGCTTTTTCATATGGGAACTCACTGGCCTATAACTCCTCAATATTGACTGCATCAGAGTTGCCATCATTTCCTGCTCCTTCATATATAAAATTCCAACTGAACTTTTGTGGTGATTTCCTGCTGAAGGTTCCAGAATATCTTCATTTGGCAACTGATTAGATGCTTCCTCTTCCGCCTTTTTCTGCTTAATTTGAAGACTCAGTGTTACATCAGCCTGTGGAGTTACCAGAGTTGAATTTTCTACACCAAATCCTTCACTTTGCAGGTAATCCATAACTTTAATTTCCATTTCTTTAACCTCTCCATTACCGATGCTCTTTTCTACTTTCCTCCTTTATTTCCTTATTGTGTATTGTAAAAGTTTCCATACCCATAGGCCTTTGCCTGTATTCTTCTTTAAATATTTTTGGTGCTGCTTTTCTTTGTATTGATTAGTTTTGTTTTCTCCTTTGCATAAATAGTGCATCATATTAAATCTCTTTTTCTTTCTCATGTCCATATTTATTCTTCAAATGTCTTCCATTTCACCTGCTTTTCCTTATTTTAGGAACTCACTGTATCATATTGCCGTGTTAGACCTTCTAGACTAAATCCATCACTTCATAAGTGTTCCATAACTTCAGTTTCTATTTGTTTAACTTCTGCTTTACTAGTCTTCTGTTCTATGTTTCCCCTTTGTGATATTTTTGTATTGTGAAATTTTCCATATTTGGGTGCCTTTGCCTACATTTCTCTTCAAATATCTCTGGAACTGCTTTTTTGTATTGATTAGTTTGGTTTTCACCTTTGCATAAATATTACATAATATCAAATCTTTCTTTCTTTCTTTCTTTCTTTCTTTCTTTCTTTCTTTCTTTCTTTCTTTCTTTCTTTCTTTTCTTTCCCATGTCCTGTTTCTTTTTTATACCTCTTAAAAGTCTCTAGGTTTTGTTCTTTATATTTTCATACTTCATCAGTTGCTTCTTTTTTCAAATGGCTCAAAGTTTCTTGGTTTATATAATGCTTTATATGAATTGATTTGCATTTGAAGCTTTTGAACAATTTTTCTTGTGCAAGTGTTTTTTCCTTTCCTCTAATTTATCTCTTAATCTTTTTGAATATCTTCTATCTGGAAATTCTGGGCTTCTTGCATAATAGTAACAATACATGATTTCTTTCTTATCCTCACTAGTCTACTCTGTCATCGTTATGGCTCTTTTTTTTTGGGCTGTCAGTTTTTGTGGACTACTACTTCCATCTACAACAGGGGAGCCATCCTCCTCCTGAGCCTGACCAAACCTCATTGTAGGAATGTCTCAGTGTCTTGAGGATTCTACACTGTCATTTTTCCCAGTCCTGCTACATGTGTGTCTACCAGGATTGGACACTTTTTTTATCCTGTGATTTGTGCACCCAGCTGTCTTTTTTATTTTTAATCCTACTTCTGCCCATGATATTTACTGCATAAAATACAATCTATATATCAATATCATCTTGGTGAAATTTTGTAAAAAAAACAAGGTCCACTTCATGAAGGTACTCACCAACAGTTGAGGATGAATTCAATTCCAGCAGTATTACTTTCCCTTGTTTGCAGATTTTATCATCTCTTCATTTAGACCCCCAAACTTTGATTGGCCTAATGTGGTTTGAGTAAAGGGGGACAAAATGGACACAGGCCCTTTATTTATAAGCTGCACAGTATAGAAGGACTTTCTTACTACAATGGACACACATTGGTCAGAAGTTAGGTAACTATCCACATAATTTCCTTAATCCTGAACAACTCTTAAGAGAGTATTTTGTCAGTGTGGTGGTTCCCTGGGGTAGATGAAATTTACAAAGGTACGATAATTGATGTTTTAGCATTTGGTTTCAGTCCATGATGTTGGCACCAGTTATTTATTTGGGACAAACCTTAGGGCAGGATGGCTAAGTCATTTGGGGTTTCAATGACTTCTCATAGCTTGCAGTCATATGCAAACTTAGTCAGCCAGAGCCCTTTGGTATTGCCTTTTACTTCAAAGATGTAGATGCCAAACAGGAGAGGTACCAGTACTTAATCCTCAGTGACTCCACTAGTGACTGGTCTCTTTGTTCAGGTAGTTTCCCCTATTTTGATCTCCTGCATCTTGTCTGCTAGCCAGCTGGCAATCCAGTGGGTGATGTAGGGGTTCATTCCCAGTTTATTTAGCTTTTCTACAATGCCTGACAGGGGGATTCTGTCAAAAAGGTTGACCAGATTAAGGTATGTGGTGTGTACCATTTTACCTTCATCAATTGCTTTGATGACATTTTCAAAAAGGTCCATCAGAGTAAGTAAACATGACCTACACTTGCCAGATCCAAACTGAGATGGTCCAATGTTTGGAGGTTTCCTATGTTCTTTGTGATTCGTTCCATGATAATTCTTTCCATTGCTTTGCATATGAGGCTGGTCAGACTCATGGGTCTGTAGAAGATCCCATCTTATGTAAAGAAATGACTGTAGCTGTTCTCCATTTGCGTGGTACAAAACCTGCATGGACGCTGATGTTGAATACTGTTGGGAGGGGTGGCTAAATCATGTTTCATGGTATTTAAGATGCATCCATACATGTTGCCAGGTGCCATTGATGCAGCATTTTTAGCTTTTGATAGCACTGTAAGGACTTGGTGTGATAGTTGGAGGTGAGCCTGCTTCAGATATTTCTTGCAGGACAGACAGTGGGGAGAAAGGGGTAAAGTTAGAGCTGAATTTATCATTCAATATGTGCACTATGTCTTCAGCATAAATCTGGGTAATGTTGTACAGGATAAACTCAGCACACTTCCATTTTGTGCTACTGAGATTATGAACATAATTTATTGTGATTGTCTTTGGCTCAGGTAGCTATTATAGTCTCAAATATGCCTTTGGTGAATTTTATTAAGTCCCTGAGTTGTTTGTTGATTTCAGTGATGAGGGCTCTATCATTCTATCATAGTATTAGTTCAAAGAGTGCATGTGTATACCCACAATCAAAGAGTCATGGGCACATCTAAGATACTGTTTAGAGCCCTGGCAGTGATATATACTACATAAATATGCTGACTTTACATGCTTGCAAAGAAGAGATAGAGAGGTGCATTGTTAATAAATGAGCTACTATACACACCAGTCATGACTTTGAAGCCACCAGTTTTAGAGAAAATATAGAACCAAAATAAAAAAATAGTAAGATCGATGATGGGATCTGGAAGGTATTTCAGAGGTTAGTAAAAAAGAAAGAACAAAAGTAAGCATACAGCCATAAGGAAAAATGAAAAAAAATATCTAGTAATAAAACTGATTTCTCAAGTCATACAATCCTCAGCAATACTGAAGATCATTCTCCCCACCCCTTGATAACTAACTTAACATTTCTAGGACAAAGGGAGCTTTCCTCAAGAAGAGCAGAACACAAGAGAATCCTAGGCCTTAAACACATGTCCTACACAGTCAGACTAAAAAAACTCCAGCTATCCTCTGTCTCATATTGTCTATTAAGAGGCGATCTCTGCTTGACTTACAAAGCCATGTCTGACCCAGCTCTGCTAGAAATGCTACATCTAAAGAAATCACAGTCCCTTCACACCACACACTCCAGAAAACTCAACCTCATAACTACAATCAACAGAACATGCTGGAGGGACAGGTTCATAACCCAGAGACTGCCCATGCTCTGGAATAGACTTCCCATACATGTCAAGCAGAGCACCTCACTAGCCCTCTTCAAGAGAAATCTTGATGAGTGGATGGGAAATAGAAAGTTCACCCCGGGGATCACTCCAGTGGCACTTCTTGATAGAGGTACTGGGAACTAACGACAGGTGGCACAATGCCAGGGCACTTCTATGGGCTAGGCTTTAGCCTAGTACACACCTTGAACCTATGAACCTATGAACCAAAGATTAAAAAGTAACTCAGTCTTAATGTCTGTTCATCCAACACTATCTGATAACATTTTAAGCATCATAGACTGCCACATACTTGGTAAACAAACAATTGAGAGATGATAGTACATATTGCTCAATTATTAATGCTGAGATTAGGGTACATAGCTCACCAAAATGTAGGTTCATAGATTGAGCAGTAGTAGAGTTAGTTGAAAACTTCTTCTTACAACTTCTTGACAACTTCTTCTTACAGTGAAGATCTTAGAATAAGTTTCTGACTTTATCCCCAATAAAGCTGGTAAGAGTGCCAAACATCAGCATAAAGAACTCTTAATCGTAAGAGACTTTGGTTTGAAAATGCCCCTAAGAAAACTATGTAACCTTGATCCGGAAACAATCACAATATCTACTTTCCTGGTGCAAAAGTGGTTAATCTGCCAATACTGCTGGAGAAGCCATTAAAAGGAAAAGAAAATAAGGTTATATTATTATACATAATGAAACACCAAATGTCTAAGAACCTGAAGCTAAAAATACACCAAATTCCAAGCAGAAAGGAGTATCAAACACGGAGATGATAGAAAAAGTTTTCCTTTAATAACATGTCCTGGTATCTCAGCAATTCACCTTCAGTGGAACACCTCACCATACAAAAACCATCTCCTTATATACTAATGACTCATTAATCAATCAATTCATTAATCAATTTAAAAGTGTAACAGCTCTATATTAATTTACATTGTTTTCATAACAGTGTTGCTGTAACAGCATAAATAAAATGCAAATAAGAAATTTAAATAGAATTCATACTGACATATCACTGCAATTTATACGTTAATACATAAACAAAAATGTTAATGATGCAAAATTTCATACTGGAATCCCATTGTCTAAATTCATGCCCCTCGGATGTAAGGTATGATAATTAAAAATCATTTTATATTCTAATCTATTAAGTTCAGTTTTGAAATTGCCAACCTCAAAATGTGGTCTAGCCAATACACTGAAAATAAATCCATCACTATTACCATTGTGCACATTAACAAAGTGTGAGGCCACGGGGCTGTCCATATTACTCCTTCTCACATCCCCCAAATGCTCAAGGATGCAAATTTTTACTTTCCTCGTAGTTTGACCAACATACCAAAATGGCTTAACACATCACACCCCAAAATATAAACCACCCCTTGTGATGAGCAATCAAACTTCTCAAACGCTTGATACTTTTTCCCATTGATTTTCTTTCCATGTAAATTTCTAACCCTATTACATACGGAACATCATCCACAACATTGCATGCCAACATCCATGGCATCTGTTGGATATTCCAACTTCCTAGTTAACAATTCTTTCAAATTATTGTACCTACTATAAGAAAAAGTAATGTGTCTAGGAAACAAATGACCAACAATCATGTCATCACAAACCACATAGCAAAATTGTTTAACAATTTTCTCAACTACCCATGAAAATTCAGAATACCTAGATACAAAAAATAATCTATCCTGTTCATATTGAGCTGAACATTGCTTATAGTAACCACCTCTTGTTTTCTTTCCTCCACATAACCTATCCTTAATTCCTAACAGCATTGTCTTCGAGTAACCGCTAGAAGAAAGTCTTACAAACACCTCATTAAGGACTTCATCCCACAATTTTAAATCAGAGGTATTCCTGAGGATTCTTTTAAATTCCCCTTCAGGCAATGCTTTAATCAAATGTGGAGGATGCATGCTGCTAGCATGCAAAAGGTTATTAACCGAGGGAGGTTTCCTAAAAGGTCTGTGTTGCACTTTATGATCCTTTCCAATGTAAAATTCTACATCCAAAAAAGATATTTTTTCTCTTGAACATTCAAATACAAAACTTAGCCCAATGTGTGTTTTTATTCAAATCTTTTATAAAACCATTAAACAAAGATAATTTCCCCTTAAAAACAAAGATGAGATTGTCAATATATTGTTTATAAAAAATGACATTATTAACAGAAAATGCATTCTGGAACATAAATTCCTTCTCAAATTCACCCATATATATGACTGAGTAGGTAGGGGCAAAAGCCGCTCCCATAGCTGTTCCTTTAACTTGAAGGTAAAAATCCTTCTTCCACACAAAATAGTTGTGTGTAAGACTATATTCCAACAGGGACAGCAAAAACATTGTACGAGGGCCCTCACCCATCATCTTTTTCATGGCTTCCAACCCCCAACGCTTGTCAATATTAGTGTATAAAGAAGAAACATCTACTGTGACCCAGTATAACTCTTTATCCCACATCATCCCATGCAGTGCTCTACAAACATCCTGGGTGTTTTTCACATGAGAAGGTACCTTAAGCAAAAAACCTTTGAAGTGAAAATCAAGAAATGTATTTACTCTTTCTATGTAGGAACACACCCCCGAGATAATGGGTCTCCCTGGTGGGTTAACCATGCTCTTATGAATTTTAGGAATTGCATAAATGTAGGGGTGCCTTGGTTCCTTCACCAACATTTTTTTAACATCACTATTTGAAAAAAAAACAAGTCTCTCACCCCTCTCAAGCAATTCAACACGTTCATCTGTATACTGTTTCAGTGAGTTTTGATTCAATTTCATATAAACAGTTTCTCTAAGCAACTCCTCAATAATGTTGTCATATTTTACATTATCCATGATTACCCAGTTACCTCCTTTATCAGCTGGTCTCACAGTCACTTTATTTAGTCTAGTTCTAAATTCCTTTAAAACAAGCCATTCATTTTTAGAAAGATTGAATGCCCTATCCTTTCTACAGAAATCTAAGTATTCTCTTTCAATGCTTGCACATATCACATGTTCAAATGCGTTGATGGCTATAGAACGTTTTGGAGGTAAAAAGGCACTGTCATTAAAGAAATGCGGCAAACAAATACGTGTATAACCCACCCCAAACAATCCCTCACCTGGAATATTCCCATCATCATTTGAATTTTCACTTTCAAAAGACAGTTCATCATTAATGTCATAAATACTTAGATTTAACAATTCATCATCTTCTTCTTCAATAACATTTAATGTTTCAATGCACAAGTTTGAATTGCGTTCAGAAAAATCTACCTTCAAATTCAGTTTGCGAACAAACTTTCTAATGTCCAGAATTACATCCGCTAACACAGGCAGTTTTGTAGGTATGAATTTAGTGCCTTTATGCAAAACACAACAAAATTCCTTAGACAAAACAACATTGGAAAGGTTAATAATGCTTAAATTATCACAACGTGTGGAACAAACATCCTCACAACTCACATCATTTACAAAAAAGTCCGGTGAACTCACATTATTGTCCAAATTACTATCAAATGTGTTGTCATGAGTACAAATTGATCCCAATGAATGGGAAGTACCAAAAGTTCTTACTTTTGATTTTTGTAATAGAAAGGCGACTTCCCTTGATTTTTCCTTGAACGGGTCTGCATATTTAAGTTTGTTTTTTTGGTGTTTTGATCAAATTTTCCAGTCTCTACCCGTTCAATTGAATTGTCTGTTTCGATATCTTCAAAGGATATGCTCTTCCGACTACCAGTAGTCTCCACAGACGAACATGATGAGCCATCCTCACTCCTGGGCATGCGCATCTTAGTGTTCTGACAATGACGACGTCCCTTACGTGGCCAATTATATACTTCATTTTTTTCATAATCCCTTATGTCCCTGTTGAGTTTTGATTTCTTTCTCCCCATAACATCATTCTCTACTTTATTAATCTTTTCATTGATGTTTCTAAAGGTGCCTTGAAAAACATTAGGCGGGTTTTGTTCATTAATTCATGCTACAATTCAACAATCTCTTTCCGTAGGTTATCAACAGTTCTATTATTTCTTTTAATGAGTATTTTAAGCCAGTTAAGGGTGCATTCTTATGCGACCTGTCTCCATTCTGGAAGCAGGTCACTCTCATCTTCACCAAAGCCGCTGGCAGGCAGCCTATCAATGTGCAACCCTCTAGGGGTAATGTTCATAGCAACATATTTTTCAAGCAACTTGGAATCATAGAATACAGTCACCTCTTTGGACATCAATTACTCTAACCGAACAAACTCTTCTGAGCAAGAATCAGTAGCACTGGTAGACCATAAATCAGATGCAGCAAATTTTCGTTCTCTTTCTTTCACGAAATCAGTGAACAAAAAATTCTCACCAATAGAACGTCCTTCTGCATTAACACGATCCATAATTAAACACCAAATGTCTAAGAACCTGAAGCAAAAAATACACCAAACTCCAAGCAGAAAGGAGTATCAAACATGGAGATGATAGAAAAGGTTTTCCTTTAATAACATGTCCTGGTACCTCGGTAATTCGCCTTCAGTGGAACACCTCACCATACAAAAACCATCTCCTTATATACTAATGACTCATTAATCAATCAATTCATTAATCAATTTAAAAGTGTAACAGCTCTATATTAATTTACATTGTTTTCATAACAGTGTTGCTGTAACAGCATAAATAAAATGCAAATAAGAAATTTAAATAGAATTCATACTGACATATCACTGCAATTTATACGTTAATACATAAACAGAAATGTTAATGATGCAAAATTTCATACTGGAATCCCAGTGTCTAAATTCATGCCCCTCGGATGTAAGGTATGATAATTAAAAGTCATTTTATATTCTAATGTATTAAGTTCAGTTTTGATACTCCTTTCTGCTTGGAATTATATTATTATACAAGCTGGTACTAATGACATATGACACACTGTTAAATCATATAGAGATGCAGTATTAGCTGCAACTGAAATTTTAGAAACTGAAAACATCAAGGTCATGTTCAGAGAAATCATACCATTACTGAGGTAGAATGACTGTTCATGAAACTACATATTTTTAAAATTTGGCTCTAACAGCTTTGTGGAGTATACAATTCTGGGCTATTAAGTCACTGTGAAGATTATATAACTAATGATCAAATGTTCACCAAGGGTAGATTAAAGTTGAGATATTATGGGGTAGAGTTCTTAACAGGTAAAATTTCAGAATATCTTTTTTAGAGTATCAGCTTGACAGATTCTTTGAAGTAACAGATTTTATTTTCTGCTACGCTTTTATCACTGGAAATAAGCATACTCAGCTACAATTTACAGCAAGCCATGAAAGTCTTGCTATTGTTATTATTACTGTGGGCACATGGAACAGTGGTGACATAATCTTTCCAGGAAACAACAAATATGAATGCATACATGACAGCAAAATTGGTGATGAAATACTATTTCTTGTGAACTCTACTCTCGTCTCAGTCTTTGTAATAATTACCCAGAAATTATGGCTGTGGATACTATAGGATCAAAAAAGACAGCATTTCTTTCAATTTATTGTCATACAACACCAAGTATAAATGCATCCAAACACAAGGAATATTTTAATCTTTTGGACACTTTATTTTAAGGATGTATTAGAAAGAGACATTAATTACCCAGACATTAACTGGTCAAATGTAACAATGGGCTCTCTTCTCACCAAGACATTCCTGGATGTCATAACCTTTCATGGTTTTTCACATCCAGTCAAAGAAAACACAAGGGGAAAATAACCTGCTTGAGCTGATAGCAGTCAACACTGAGATATTAGTTATTGGCAGAAATGTAGGTGAACCTTTGAATTATCAGGCCACAGTACAATCAAATTTACTTTAAAGATAATGCCTGGATGTTTTGTGCACCATTTCCTTTTGGTATAATTATGCCCTCATCATAAACATAGTAATTTTAAGTGCAGTGTAAACATTTTTAAGACTAATATGTGAAATTATACAATAAAATGGATTAAGATTCAAACACTTGCACGCTGATTAGACAAACCGATCAGCATGCTCATTTTAAATCCAATGTTTCCTCACAGGAAAAAGTTCCATTTATCTTTGCAGAGCTGCAAAGTCAACTTCAAGTGCTATGATGTTTTAATATATAAATAAAAACAAATCAGCCTTGCACCCCTGTTCATTATATATACCAACTCTGGCATCATACTACAGTTGGGAAAAGGACAAATTTCCTGATTCCTACCGTAACGCAATCTCTTCAGAATGGTTTGACGGCCTGCACTGTCGATGAGATGATGTTCAATAATGTGGCCATTCAATTATATGACATAGACCCTTTTATACACACACGCACACACACACACACACACATACACACACACACACACACATATATATATATATATATATATATATATATATATATATATATATATATATGGTTCCCATTCAGAAGCCTGAAACATCATAAGCCTGAAAATCAAAATCCTGAAACCAAAAGCCTGAAAATTCAGAATCCTGAAAACTCAAAATCCTGAAAGCCCAAAATCCTGAAAGCCCAAAATCCTGAAACTCAAAATCCTGAAAACACAAAATAGACATACTGATGTCATTGTGGCTTTGCTATTGTTAGCCGTGTGATGTTAGGTCATGCGTTGGGGTCAGGTAAGTGTGCGGTTGGTTTTATGTTAGGGTTAGGGGCGGTTTAAGTGAGTTAGGGTTAGGGCGCAGGTTAGGCATGTATGCAATAGTGACAAATATTGGGGTTAGTGGCGGTTTAAGTGAGTTAGGGTTAGGGCGCGGGTCAGGTGAGTGTGCGATAGTGGCGGACCTTAGGGTTAGGGTTAGGGTCAGGGTCAGTTGGTAGATATTAGTGTCTTTATAGTGACATATTAGCATTATTTGTGTTTTCAGGATTTTGAGTTTCAGGATTTTGGGCTTTCAGGATTTTGGGCTTTCAGGATTTTGAGTTTTCAGGATTCTGAATTTTCAGGCTTTTGGTTTCAGGATTTTGATTTTCAGGCTTATGATGTTTCAGGCTTCTGAATGGGAACCATATATATATATATATATATGTATTTTTTTTTTTTTTTTCGTTATAAATCCTGGTTCCCTGATGGGAAAAAGTTCTGTTTTCTTGGCAATGCTGAGGGTAGTAAAGTGCTAGGATGCTTTAAGCTGTGAATAAAGACAAATCAGCTGTTACTATATAGTATACTTTATGTAGTAACCTTTTTAGGTTTACTATCATTATTTCGAAAGGCAAAACATTTGCCATTTGAAATAATGAAAGGTTAAACTGAAACCAAACTTTTCAAACATACATAATGTCACCCAAAATGATTGAAACATTTGAGTCAACATTGTTGCCAAAAATGTCACGTGATAGCCGTATAGGAGCTGATGTAAATCAAACTCCTATACGACATATCACGTTTTTGCAGGGGGGCAAGCCCCCCCTGCACCCCTCCACCCCTGCTACTAATATATTCCAACTCTGAGATCGCACTACAGTGGGGATATGGATGAATTTCCAATCCCCACTGTACCGTGATCTCTGTACATATAGTTGAAGACACTTATGCAAATGCACTACATCTTGATTTTTTTTTGTTTTAAAATCCAAAGATAACAGAATGTTTTCTGGCATAAGATAATTGTTTTTAATAAGTTCTTTGTTTTTGTTGCAGCGTTGCACCAGATGTAATGACCTCCTAAATTAAAATAGGAAAAATATAAGAGATAGCTCATACATACTGTAGAAAAAAAATTAAGAAATGCTGTGTTGGTCCAGTAACAGAAAAGAAAACACAAACATGACATGCTGTCTAGGAAAATGGAAAAAAAAATGCCTCTGTCCTCCTTGTAAATCTAGCATTCCCTGACAGAGAGACAGTAATGTACTGTATAGCCATATAGCATGCATAGTTGAGTAGTTTGATGCCCCAACTAGAAAAGCAGAATAGTCCTTTTATACAATGGCATTATTTAGAACACTTAAGACTTTTGTTCCTTAAATAATGTTATCGTATAATATCAATATTCCACTTCTGCGTGGGGGAGGTATCACAGTATTTATCTACAGTTGGCTTGGTTTAATCACTCAGGCTTCATCCTAATGATCAAACCATGCCAACCGTGGGTAAATCCTGTGATACCAACACCCAGTCATGGATTATTGCTAAAGTATTTGATCTCACAGTATATTCGAAAAATTTGGAATAAGTTACATGCATATAAATAGCAAGCAGGTGCTAGCTTCAGTGCCATTTTAAGAGTGCAGCCAGAGAGTGAGTATGTATGAGTATAATAGCTAGTTTGTATACAAGTTTATCTAGGTTAAAGTTACTAAGCCTAAATCCTGATGTATTTGTGCATAATAAAGCTGCTTGAATAGAACCCACAAAGTCTCATCTATTACATCCTGACTAGACAAGCAACATGGTGTCAGAACTGGGATTCCAGAGACTACTTTCCAGAGCTATGAGGTACAGAGTTAACAGTGAAGGTAAACTAAGAGAAACTAGCAGGGAAAAGAGCCAGAAAAGAACCAAAGGTAATGAAAACTTGCACGAACAGTTTATTTTATAAAAAAGATAAATGGAGGATTACAAGGGCACAAACCACATTATTAAACAAGCAAGAGGCACAAAAGGTTTGTTGATTAAACAAAATGTTTAAGATTAAGATATTTGATAAAATGGGCATCAGAAAAGTAGATGAGGGGTTTCGAATTCATCTTTTACGTCACCAAACCGACACATTTTAGCTTTGTTCCCCAGGTCAGTAATATAAGCTACAAAAGTTTCCCCTGTTCCCCTACAAATGTTTCCCCTATTTATATGCATGTTCAGTCCTTGAAATGCTTATTAAAGATACAGCACACATGCTCTGTTCTACACATATTAATAAAATAAACAAAAAAAAAATCAAAGAAATAAAGTGATCTCAAATGAAACAAATATGTTGCATTTGTGATCATCTAAAATAACCAGAAACGTTGCTCACACTCCCCACCCCTCAAAATTAAATATACTAATTCTGCAATTCCACAACCATGGAGACAGGAAATAATTCCTAAATTATATCACATTCAAATTGATGCAAGTTGACCACTGCAACCACAGATGAAATTTAACAAAAATCATGGCAAAGGATAAATGTGTGTGACTGCTCATTTCACTGAATTTCAATTCACTCTGACCAAATCACTTCTTCTTCTTCTTTCGGCTGCTCCTGTCAGGGGTCGCCACAACAGATCAACTGTTTCCATTTCTTCCTGTCCTCTGCATCTTGCTCTGTCACACCAACCACCTGCATGTCCTCTCTCACCACATCCATAAACCTTATCTTAGGCCTTCCTCTTTTCCTGTTACCTGGCAGCTTCATCCTTAGCATCTTTTTCCCAATATACTCTGCATCCCTCCTCAGCACATGTCCAAACCAATGTAATCTTGCCTCTCAGGCTTTGTCTCCAAACCTTCCAACCTGGGCTGACCCTCTAATATACTTATTCCTAATCCTGTCCATCCTCGTCACACCCAGTGCAAATCTTAACATCTTAAACTCTGCCACGTCAAGCTCTTACTAATGCTTTTTTGTCAATGCCACTGTCTCCAACCCATATAACATAGCTGGTCTCACTACCCTCTTATAGACCTTCCCTTTCACTCTTACTGGTACTCGTCTGTCACAAATCACTCCTGACACTCTTCTCCACCCACTCCATCCTGCCTGTACTCTCTTCTTCACCTCTCTTCCACACTCACCATTACTCTGGACATGTGACATGCAGGTGGTTGGTGTGACAGAGCAAGATGCAGAGGACAGGAAGAAATGGAAACAGTTGATCTGTTGTGGTGACCCCTGACAGGAGCATCCGAAAGAAGAAGAAGAAGTGATTTGGTCAGTGTTGATCCCAAGTATTTAAACTCACCCACCTTCGCCACCTCTACTACCTGTATACTCACCATTCCTCTATCCTCCCTCTCATTCATACACATATATTCTGTCTTAGTCCTGCTGACCTTCATTTCTCTTCTCTCTAGAGCATATCTCCACCTCTCCAGGGTCTCCTCCACCGGGCCAAATCACTGAAAGCTCAAATTACTGAAAACTCATATACACTTGTGATTCACTGTGATTTTATGGTCTAATGAAGAACCAGCAGGTGTGAAAGTGCTTACCAATATACCGCAACACAAATGAAATAAACTAAATCCACACAAAAAGGACTGAAACCAGGAGCCAGCAGGAATAACTAGATGAATAGGTATACAGTTACTCCAACACAAAGAGAATCCTTGATGTCAGAGGCCACACTTCTTTATTGCAACACAGTAAATGCAAGTGCTTTCATCTCTGTCAGTTCAGAGACTTTATCAAGATACAGAAAGAAACAGGAAACACCCCATATATAACCCTGACCCAATTAACACCTTAACAAATCATCACTCAATTAATTTCCTTCACTTTCAACCTACAAAACTTTTTTTAAAACTTCCCTAAAACAAAAATATATTATAACCAATAAAACCAAGTCTCAATGCAAGTTCAAGATAAATAAGCTATAAAACACACATATAAATATATATACAGATACATAAAAAAACAAAACTTCCCTAAGAATAAATACATACATACTAAAAATGTATTAAAAAACTTCCATGACAGAAACATTCATATAAAAGGAAAAAAATTAATACACTTGAAAACCACTCACCTTTCAAGTGCCTTTAATTTCAAAAAACAAGCCAGGGAAAACATATAATTTAATCCTGGTCAAACAGTTGCATTCATTCTAAGCTGCCAGTATGCTTCCAACCTTTCTAACTGTAAAGGCCATGGACCCCCTCGGATCCCTTTTCAGCACATCAATAACAACAAACTTAAAAGAATGTCCCTCATATTCCATATAATGCCTAGCTAAGGCATTCACTGTATTCTTCGTCTGATGTCCCATTCACTGTTTCCTGGTTACAAGCGGACGTATTTAAACCTATATTTTCATTCAGTTGAATATGTCGGTGACCCCTTACATATATCAAGCACTTTTAATCCCTCTTTGCACCCCTCTTTACATCTTTTTGAAAGGGTGTGTGAGATAGATTTGAGGAATATTCCTAGATGAAACCCCCCTTTGAACTTGAGTGTAGCCGAGGAGAGAAGCCTTGGAAAACCTAGAAGCAATGCGGATGTGTGGTTTATTAAGCCTGATAAAGGTGGGGGTATGGTCGTCATGGATCTGGATGATTATAATACAAGAATGAGGGGAATGTTAGAGAGTGTTCATTATAAGAAAATCTCACTAAATGAGTTGAATGGCTCATATCGTAACATGAGGGAGCAGTTGAATGACTTGTTTATTGAAGGGTCACTGACTATATAAGAACAAAATTATATGGTAGTGACACACCCAATAATCCACACCACACCATTTTTGGCTTGCCTAAAATCCACAAGAGTTTGAGTAATCCCCCTATGTGGCCTATCGTGGATGGGCGGGGGTCCATTACATACCCAATAGCCAAATTTTGGGATATTAAGCTGAATTCTTTAACAGATGAGAATTACATGTGTAGGGACTCATGGAATTTTTTGGATAGAATTAACAACCTTGATTTTTGTGAATCAGGTGTGTTTATCACTGTGGATGTGAAAGACCTCTACATGGTGATATCCCATGACATTGGTTTAGAGTAGGCCTGTGATTAATGTGTATGAACAGCTTTTTGAGCTTGTATTGAAGTACAATTGTATTTTATTTGAGAACAAATTTTACCTTCAAACTGATGGTGTGGCCATGGGCTCACCGTGTGGGGGCTTATTTGCTAACATTGTCATGATTGAATGGGAGAAGAAATTCCTATACAAGTCCCAATTTTTTTCTTATTGTAAACTGTATGTCCGATACCTGGATGATATTTTTATCTTCTGGGATGACCACTTTGACCTAATATCTGATTTCTTATCTTACATTAATAGTGCTATCCCTTTTTGAAGTTCACACATACTGTTGAAAGGAATGAAATTTCATACCTGGATGTGAAATTATTCAAAGACATGGGTTCCCAGTCCTTTACTGCTGAAATATTTAGAAAAGAGACCTATTTAAATAGTTTGTTACACTTCAGCAGTGCACATCCTTTCAAGCAGAAAAAATCAGTCTTTAAGGGACAGTTTGTGAGGGCAGCCCGCATGGTGTCCCTTTTTGAATCATTCTTGAATGAATGTGATGTTTTGAGGGACATGTTTTTGAGGAGAGGTTATCCCCCCTTATTGGTCCATGAGGTAATGATTGAGGTTGTTAACAAAAGGGAAAGGGGTCATTTCAAGGCTATCTTATCCCTCGTAGGGAATGGGGCAATTAATGATACGTCAGAAATGGATATTGGAAATATAGGGGACCCTGTAATGGCATCATGTGCTAACACCGAGGGAGAGTTCGACTTTAAATCTGACAGAAACTTTAAGTTGGCATTTATTACAACATTTAGAGCAGATAGTAGATTAATTTCTGATATTTTGCACAAGAATTGGGTGATTTTGTCCTCTTACGATGAGGTCAGGAAATGTATTAGTAATGCCTCAGTGGTGATCTATAGAAAGGGCAGATGTTTGAAAAGCCTACTCGAGAACCCTAGAAGTGACCCTAGTGAAGGTCTCATGACAAAATGTGGGATATGTAATCAATGTGGTTTTATTAAGGAGGGTTCATCAGCAACCATCAATGGGCAGACCTTCAGTTTCAGGGACAAGTGCCCTTGCCAATCAGAGAGGGTTGTTTATTGTGCTTTATGTGTGCAATGCCCCTGCTTCTATGTAGGCAAAACTGAGAGGAAACTTAGGAATCAAATCTATGAGCATGTCAGGGACATTAGACTGAAGAATAAAGTGAATGCCTTAGCTAGACATTGTATGGAATATGAGGGACATTCTTTTAAGTTTGTTGTTATTGATGTGCTGAAAAGGGATCCGAGGGGGGGGGGGGTCCATGTCCTTTGCAGTTAGAAAGGATGGAAGCATACTGGCAGCTTAGGATGAATGCAACTGTTTGACCAGGATTAAATATGTTTTCTCTGGCTTGTTTTTTGAAATTAAAGGCACTTGAAAAGTGAGTGCCTTTCAAGTGTATTAATTTTCTTCCTTTTATATGAATGTTTCTATCATGGAAGTTTTTTAATACATTTTTAGTATGTATGTATGTATTTATTCTTAGGGAAGTTTTGCTTTTTTTATGTATATGTGTATATATATTTATATGTGTGTTTTATAACTTACTTATCTTGAACTTGCATTGAGACTTGGTTATAATATATTTTTGTTTTAGGAAAGTTTTTAAAAAAAGTCTTGTAGGTTGAAGGTGAAGGAAATTGGTTTTGTGATGATTTGTTAAGGTGTTAATTGGGTCAGGGTTATACATGGGGTGTTTCCTGTTTCTTTCTGTATCTTGATAAAGTTTCTGAACTGACAGAGATGAAAGCGCTTGCATTTGCTGTGTTGCAATAAAAGTGTGGACTCTGACATCAAGGATTCTCTTTGTTTTGGAGTAACTGTATACCTGTTCATCTAATTATTCCTGCTGGCTCCTGGTTTCAGTTCTTTTTGTGTGCTTACCAATCTATTAAAGATTTTATTTTTATCTTTGAGCCATGTTGGTCAGTCTGTTTGTATTTTTCTGATTTACTGGTGTCATTTGGACTTGCCTTTATCCACGTTACTGTTCTCTACTTGCATCTTTTGCAGTCATGCCCTATCTTTAAAACATGCAAACAGTTTACCCATTTTCAAGTCACCTGCATACAGACTGTAGAACATATCAGATGAAAAAGATAGATCTGAAAGACACAATCTAAACAAATATGGGCCCTGTGGGACACTCTGACTGTAAATAATAATTTCACTTATCCAATTGCTGTATGATACTTACCATGTCCTATATGTAAGCCATGCAGCTATCCATCTTAACAAGAGTACTTTGATACCTAGTTGTTCTAATTTATTGATCAGTGTTTTATGTACAACCCTATAAAATGCTGAAGTTAAATCAATATAAATTACATCACACAAATTTTCATTCATAGCTGTTATATTGTTATAGAACATCATTTTACAGATGGCAATAGATCTATTTTCAACATATCTGTGCTGATATACGGTTTCAAGTCCCAAGCTTTCCAATTCTGACAATAACTTATCCAATATTATCTTCTCCATTATTTTTCCACAACATGAAAGTAGATTTAAAGGGTCTATATCACTCTGGGTTTGTCCTTCTCCTCTTTCTCTTAAAGCCAGGATAAATAAGTGCACGTCTCAAATCTTGAGGAATCTCACCATATTTATGCAACCTAGTAAATAATAGATATAATGGTACTGCAAGTTATTGCTGAAGTATTCTCAGGTCATTATTACTAATTCCATCTCCTCCCTGTGCTTTGTTTGGATCCAGTTTACATAGTTCTTTTTTAATATAATTTAATCTGATTTCAGTATCTGAGGTTACCTGGATGTCACTAGGACAATTTACTACCCCCTTCTTTGAACCAAACTATTTTGCATAAGATTTTGTAAATATATCTATAATCTGTTGTGCCTGAGAATAAATTTTAGAATCTAAACACAGCTTATAAATTTGCATGTCTTTACACTTTCTACTTCTTATGTATCTATAAAATGGCTTACTATTGTGCTCAATATCTTTATATACATTTCTTCAAATGTTTCTTGTCTCACACTATGCTTAATTTGTTCGCCCACCTTGTTTACTTCAGGTTTCAAAGTTGTAGTTTGGCCTCTTTTCCATTTCTTATATTTTTTGTCTCTCACCTTAATCAAGTATCTTGTTCTTATAGAAATATACTCTCCTGCCATTGTGTGCCTAGATCCTGATGTTAAGCATTTTTTTTTATCTTTTGCATTCAATTTGTCTTTCAAAACTTATCACATTCCTTCTGCAGTTTTTCCACTGAACACATCACTCCAATTAGTTTTACATAGTGACTGTTTTGCTTTCACATAATCTGTAATTGATCTTCTGTGCATTGGTTCAGGTTTCAGTTTGGTAGAATTAACTGGCAACAAATTAACCTTAATAACCCCAAGATCACTGCATATCAACAGCAGTAAAACTTGACTTGAAGTAACAGTAATTTCTTTAGGAACACAAGCAATGTTCTAGTATGTTCTATTCCTTGCTAGTTTTTTTTTAATAATCTGAGGCAATTGTTGTTCCTGAACATACATTGTGAATAATCTCCTCATTAATGTTGTTGAGCTAATATTATTTCAGTCTTTTTCTGGTAAATTTAAATCTCCAGCTATTATTCTTCTCTCTCTTGTGTTTCATGAAAGAAATGTATGAATTCCTCTAGGTCATCAGCACTTGACTTTGGTGGTCTGTACACCCCAACATTTGTTATATGTTCCAAGGTTGTCTTTATTGTCACAGTTAAACAATCTATAGTATGGGGGTTATCACTGAACATGTAATAATCACAAGTCTCATAACTATCTCTAATCCCTATCATAACACCTCCACCTGATTTTTTGTTAGAATGTCTGTTACAGTAAAACATTTATACCCTGACAGAACTGATTTCCAATCATTGTTTTTTAACTGTGTTTCACAAACAATAACAACATCAATCTTGTGGGAATATGGCACATTTTCCAACAAAAAAAACTTTATTATTAATGCTCCTAGCATTAACAACCATCAGAGATGCATCAAATGTTGTTATCTATAAACTGTTAAATTTTCGACCTGGCAAAAATCCTTCCTTGTGTTTGTCAAATATACTGCAAAATATCTGCTGCAAAAATTCTCCTCCCTCATCTTGACAAGTTCATGCCATCCTGTTTGAACACGTGTACCCAAAATTAGGGTTGGATGCTCTACACATTTACATTTTTTAAAACAGGACATTTTTGTTTATTTAGGTATTTACCCCAAAAATCTTTTCGTTCATGATAACATAACTCTCCTTTCTATATGAGATTTGTGAAAAATATATCCTAAGACCTTTATAAGCTATGCCATCTAAGAGGGCTGTAAGTTCCCTACCAACAGTTAGAGTCCTTGTGGATGAGATCATTTGTACTGACATGAATAAAAACAGATCCATATTTTCTTACATTAAGGCATTTTTAAGGCCTGTCTCATATCCTCTATTTTTTGCTCCTGGCAAACATAACATTATTCAATGTTCATTATCTTCTCTGCAAATGTTAAGTATTAGTTCCTTTAAACATTGAACTTCCAATTACAAGAATATCTTTTCTGACCAGATCTGAAGAATATTCAAATTCTAATTCAATAATGTCTGCACTATCAATTGTTACAAATGAATGATCTTCATCACCAGTAGTCTTATTAATCTCACTGGTTTTATTGCGTATTATATTTGCAAATGTACAATTCTCATCCAGCTGGCTTTGTACATCCGCAGCTTTAGTCATGCTGTCAGCATCTGTCTTTCTGATGGATTTTGTTAAATAGAATGTTTATGAATCCCTTTACCTTTATATATCATAGCATGCATATATGGTGCAATGGTTGTGTTGTAGTGTCCAGAGGAGGTTAGGTATATTGTACCCACTGCACCACATAATGCCAGTGACATATCTGAATAGGAATGCTTCCCCACAGCTTTTAGACTCTGACCCTGTGTGTTATTTATTCATTATCCTGACAAATCCATAGAACTCACAAGGTTACCAGGCATGGCTCACATGGAACAGACCAAGTAAATATTGGATATATTGTATATATATTTATCAGCTTGCCTTGGATATATTGTATATATTTATCAGCTTGCCTGGGGATGCTTGATGACTGTGGGATGAGCTGGAGACTGTTCCTGGGGATAAGATGGCCTGGTCTACACAGCTTAGCTTATTACTGCTGCTACCTTCACCAGGAAAAGCAGTTTATAAAATAGATGGGTGGAAGTATTAACAATAAATGTCAAGACTGTGCCATTGTCATAACCTGCCAAGGACTGTGTTATTTGCTAGATACCAGATTTATAAAATTAAATTATAAGGAAGACATAGATAAAAGATTGATAGATAAGCAGATGGTGTGATACATTGCATAATAGCAATGCTATACAGGATGACTTTATTAATGAGATGATCCAGCCCACATCCACAACATCACTGGCCCTTGGCATTTACAGTGATAAAATGAAAAGACATACAGTACAATATATGACAAGATGATGCAACAACAACAAAGTAAAGAAAATAATGCAGAAATAGTATTTTAAGCATGAAATGTAATGTTTTTTTCAAAGTGGTGGTAAGTTGTGTGGGTGTTGTCTCTGTTGCTGCTTTACTCACTTTTAAAGCTACTTTTTATTTTTAAAAACTTTATATAGTTTCTTGTGCTCACTCTAGTTCCTGATCTGTGTATTTGTTTAGTATTTTACTTAGTCAGTTGTGCTATTTGATGTGATATGTGCAGTCCTGGGTCCACTCTTGTTCGGCATGTTGTCGAAAAAACACACACCACACAGATATCCTCCAGAAGGGCTCCAGAAATGGATATAACTGGTGCCAGAGCCATGGCCTGAAGTTAAGGTTGACAGTAGCCTTTTGTTGACACTCATGTTGCTAAAGTAGTTAGGAAAACCTTCTATATCACCCACTATGATTGAGTACAATGCCCCGCCTCGAATGTATCTGACCAGACACCTGCTGCAGCTTCCCGCTGAAAGAACTCCAGCTCTATTCAGTCTCATACCGCTTGCTCAGACCCAAAAATCTAGATCCCTCAAAGAACCAAGGGGGGGAGACTTAAACTGACCTTAGGTTATAAATAGATGGAGGGCTGGAGGGACAGATCAGATCCCAGGAGACTGTGGAACAAAAACAAAACAAAATGATCGGTACATGAGGCTCTGGTCTTCTTCAAGAAGAGAGGAAGGAATCTTGACCAATGGATGCAGATATATATATACCTAGGGATTCTTTCACACTGCTTGACAGAGGCACAGCAAAAAATGATAGGCAGTTTTTTTCAAACTAAAGGGGTGCGAAAGCCACATAACTATGGGCTAGGCATGAACCTATGAACCTATATGTAGTATTTACTGCAAATTACCCTCTGGCTTGCAGCTAAGAGTGGGCAGCACAATGGCAAAGAGGCACAGTGGATAGGATTGTTACCTCACAGCAAGAGATTTCCCAGTTTGATTCTTGACTGAGGTGTCTTCTGTGTAGAGTCTCTTTGTCCTCCCTTTGTATATGTGGGTTTCCTCCAGGTAGTCTGGTTTCCTTCCATATTCCAAAGACATGCAGTAGGTGGATTGGACACTCTAAATTGGCCATAATTGTGAGTGCGTATGTGAGTGTGTGATGTAGAAGAACTACCTCAGCAGGACTAGCCATCAGACGGTATAAAGCTTAGCTCTAGATGATTGTCACTGTTGAAGTGACACATCAACCTCATGAGCAAAAATGGGAAAAGGGGTTGTGGATGGGTAGCAGCTAGTAATGCAAGAATCTATGGAAGTGCAAACAACTAAAGCTAAACTACCTCTCACTATAACTCTTGAAAAATTTAGAAAATCTAAGTGCAAAAAATAAAATCTGAAGGATTTATGCTAAACAACCTAAATGAATCTTAAAAATCAAAAGTTAAAAATAAATACAAATATAACCTGCAAGGTTTGCAAGGCACTATCTGTCAGTTACAGGAGGCCTTAAATAAAGTGTTACTTCAATAATTTTTGTCTGATATAACCAAAAGATTGGATTCCACAGAACAAACAATATCATCCATGGAAGACTGCAAGACTTATACTGAGCTATGGATTCAGACACTGCTAAAGATCTTAAGCTCCTTCAAAATAAGGTTACCAGTTTAGATATAAAAAACATGGAAATATTTTTAATTGTTTACAGTCTCCTAGATTGTTTTCCTCTAACATGTACAGAATTTGTTAATTAACAATCTTAATTACTCAAAATCTAAAGCTCTTATATTCATTGCAAGAGCTCGCTAAACATCTAGGCCCCAATTTCAAAAGACTTGCTCTCATTATAAGTGACCACTTACACTGAGGGCAGGCTGAGAGCAGGTGTTTTGGAATCTGGTCCCCAGTATAAGCCTGTTTACAGATAGGCATCTGGTCCCTGGTGTAAGCCTGTTTATAGATAGGCCTTACACCAAAGTAAGTCACTTACACTGACAGCAAGTCTTTCAAAATTAGGGCAGACTAATACTGTGAAAAACTCTTTTGGAATCTGGCCCTTAAACTTGCCTTGTCATTCCATCTCTGACGAATGGTCAATGTAAATATTTTAATTTACCAAGATGTTGTATCTCATTTAAGGCAATACAAGAAGACGACTCATTTACATGGAGATATTTTGAAATCATAGTGACCAAGATCTGCTATTTGAAATTAAACAACAGGTAGACTATAAGCAAAATCTATGCAAGTCTTATGAAAAATGTATAATTCAAGATGGGATGCTTGCTGAAACACTCTATTTTTGAAAGATGGCACTAGCTACTCAGTGGGCTCTGTTAATGAAGTCTTTAAATTGTTCAAACAAATGTTTGATGTTACTGTCACATAAGGTTTTATTGTTTTTATATGTTGATGTTCATTAAAATTTGGCTTTTTGTCACTCTTTCTTTATTTTCCCCCTCAAGTGGTGTATACATTTTGTGCAGATAATGATGTTGATTTTTCTTGGAGATTGGTTTTATCTAAATCACTTTTATATAGTATACACTTCAAGTCAAAGTCAAAATGCATTATCTCAACCCACCCAACACATAACAGTCCATTGTTTTCATTAATGTAACTTAGGGTGGGACGGTTGGCATAATGCTTAAGGTGTTTACCTTGCAGGCAGAAGGTGCAGGGTTTGATTCTCACATGGGGTAATTGGCTAGGCTTAAAATGGCCCACAAGGCAGTAAGCCTAGTACTAGTCTATGAACCTAATAAATAGAGCTAGTTTTTTTTAAATTATTGCTGGTACATTGCACCATCCACATATACCAATTCATGTATGTATACTGAAAGCCATATTAATATGGCAAGACTGTTGCACTGGCGATTGTGCAAATATTACAATATTGAAGTAGCTGAGAAGCATTGGAAACATAACCTCAAAGCATTATAGAGAATGATGAAGTTTATATCACATGGAATCACCCATTACCAACAGTTCAAAACATAGATGCAAGAAAATCAGATATAGTAGTCCATTAAAAGAACACAAAAGTAGCATTAATCATTGAAATTGCTACATTCAGTGATAAGTGTCTTATGTATAGAGATCCACAAAGTCATAAAATACCAGGATCTGCAGGCAGAAACAAGGACAATATGGAAGAAGGATACCCAGACAGTTCCAATAGTAGTGGGAGCAATGGGTTTCATAAAAAAAGAATTTACAGTCCTATTTAGATGTGCTACCAGTACATGTAACTCCATATGAATTAAAGAAGGATTAATGTCTGGGCAAATTGTGGGTGCTGCAAAGAGCACTTTTGCCTAACATCAAAGACTGAAACAATACTAATTTCGTGAACTTTAATTATATCCTTACTTAAAAAATGGGGTCCATTCCCATCATGGTACTAGAAAAACAAAAGACTCTGAGAAATTAAACTGAGAGAAACCAGTTCATACCTGACATAAATATAACATATTTTTTTCTATCCATGATATCTCTCTCTCCATCTCCACTACAAACTATCTTCCCTTAAATTACAACCTTTACCCACTTACCTTTCTTCTCCTGCCATTCTCTTCTGCCTACCTCCTCAAATGTTTTCCATTTCACCTTTAAGCTTTTCACCTAATTTCTGTGATCTTTACAAATTGTTTCCTGTCTCAACCACTGTCATTTTCTTCCTTCATTAACACTGGTATTATCTATGCTTTTCATTCCTTTACACTTGCCTTTTAATCACCCCAACACTAAAAATATCTCCTACCTTTCTTTTATGCTTCATCTAACCTAGCTGCATATATTTTAGACATAATTTTCATGTCACTATTACTCAGAGAAGTCAGTCTGTAAATTGCTAGGTCTTCCCTTTCCCCCTCCTTTTATGTGACACTGCAATCTCTCTGCTGTATTGAAGGTGGCACTTTCCCCCAGGTTATTAAATAAATTATTTAAATACTTCCCTACATGCATTCTTACCAATTTCTAATAATCAGTTAAGATACCATCCAGTATACCTGCTTTACCTTTTTCCATATATATAATCACCACTACCACTTCTCCCCTGCTCAGTGTTTTATGCATCTCTTCCCAGTTTCCCTCTCCAAGTTAGGGGCCTTTCCCATTCCACAAATTTTGACCTGCATGATTCTCTTTGTGTATACAGATTCTCATAGAATTTGCCAAATTCTTCATTTACCTCTGTATTCATGGTAATCCTCCCACCTCTCCCTGTTTGCATTCCAGCCACCTATGCTTTCTCCTTTGAATTTTGAGTTTGTACATTAAGAACTTCACATCTATTTACTCCTTATTTCTCCATCGACCTCTCTACCTTCTGCTCCATTTCTGACTATATTTGCTCTTCATGTAAATCCTCAAATCTTTCCTGCAAATCCTTAATACTGTCCATTCTACATATCAGCTCTTCCTCTATTTGCTAGATCTTCCTTTCATTTATATAACAAATGAATGAAATTGCTTAATGCTCATAAGAGGTCTCATTCTTACTTCCCTTAAAAGTTCACACAAGTAAATTAGTAAACAGCTTATTGGAACCATTCAGAATCTCAAACCTGAATATAAGCTTAAAATAGCCACTAAAACAAAAGTAACTACAAGTCTTTATTTAACTATGTTTAGAAAGGTAATGAATAACACCCAACAATGCTCGGAGCTAGTCTACAATAATACTGCACACTCTTATCCAAGGGAAATAGCTTACATCCTAGCTGACAATTTTTTTACACCACTACAGTTCTGTCATTTCCACAATTTCTGCAATCCCATCCACCCCAATTAATTACTATGGAACCAGTTCTCTCTGACCTCTGAAGAGCTAAGAGCACCTCATCCATGTGTCCTTACTGGAAAGGCTCACCCAGACTCTGCTGCAGTTTGCTGTGAGGGAAAGGTTGGTTTTTATTTGTTGTATTCTGTATTGCTTTATTGCCTTTTTCTATTTTGTATACTGTGATTTGTTTTCTTTACACTGTGTTTTACTTCTATTCTGCTTTTAACTGCATATTAAAACTTGAAAAGACACCACAGCTCTGTCTCTCATGAGTCAGAGAGAATTTTTTCCCCACCCTCCCACTCGGTTACTGTTGTGTTCTTAAACACTGCTGTCTTTCTAGTTGCCTGCCCCTTATGTTCATTTGACCATATATCTCATTTCCTCTCTGCTTTTACTGGTTGGTGTGACTAGGCACAGAATTATCATTTTGTGAAATCACTCCCCTTCAACTATTTACATTTATTGGCCATCCTACTGTATTCCACAGTACTAGAATACATAAATGACTACCCCCTTTCAATCTATCTTGCTGTTTTAAAAAATAGTGACTCTCCACTAAAACTTAACTTTTTAGACAGGTAAAAGTTAAGTTACCTACTTTCACATCTAACTCCTCTAGTGCACACTGCAGTGTTTAGGATAAACCATTTTTTTCATCTTACCTTTAAGAATCTATTGCAAGACCACCAGTTATTGGAGAGCCCACATTCTGCCTCTCAGTAGTCATCTTGGGATTAGTGTTTCTGTTTTCTCCTGGTGAGAGAGGGAGTGCAGTTACATTACGTCCTGGAGACTGCTGATCACCAGAAAGCTTAATAACTGCTTTATAGGTGACAGCTTGGAATCTGTGCTTATATTCTGATCCTGGTGAGAGTAGGAGCAGAGTGCATTGATTCCTGACTCTTTCTGGTTGGAGAGTGAGTGTCTGTGCTTAACGTACCTGATTGGTCTGGTTGCTATTCAAGGCATCTACTAGAAAAAGGCTACAAGCCTGCAGACCCTTGCAACATCTGGAACAAGATTGTAGATCACCAAACAGGCTGTGGCCTGCTTCTCTTCTTGGGATTGGTGCTAACATTTTGCTTCTGGTGAGAGAAGAAGCAAAGGAGTATTGTATCCCAACAGAGTGAAGCTGTGCTGAAACCAGCATTAGTAGTAGCCAGGCAGTAGCCATTCATGTGACTCCCCTCTTTTCATCTTCTTGACAAGCTAATTCTTTATTTTCAGTAAGTACTGCTTGATTTCTTCCTAACTTTAGAATATCTGCTTAAATACTTCATCCTTAAATTTTCAGGGTCTACATATTAGTTTCCCCTCAAGTGTTTGATAGTGCTCTGTACAGACTCAGAACTTTGAATGACATTTTCCCTGTAAAGGGCTTCAGTACTTAATATATTGAGTGCATATCCAGGCATGTCTAAAGGTCAGTTCCCTGTTCTTTCTCCTGTCAACCTGGTGAACTTGGGCATCCTGAGGCAATGTAGCAACTGCCTAATGTACACAGACAACCCTCTCCTCTTACCTCCCAACACTATGACTTTTGAGAGATGCACATATGTAGCCAAATTGGAAGCCAAGCACTCTCCGGTCAAGACTGGATTAGCCAGTCAAGAGGAGAAGGTTAACACCTGCACCACACCACATTCAACACATAGCCCCTCCAGAACTTACACCACCACAACCCTCACATAGTAACACAAAATACATACATACTTTAATGGAGGCTTTCAATAAAAATCTGTGCAAACAACAGAGATCTCCGAGGCAGAAACGCAAACAACCACCACATCCCAGCACAAACCATGAGACACATAGCTTACATAAACAGTGTGCCACTCAACCAAAGCCCATAAGGCAAAACAACTTACCCAATACACTAGTCATAGGTGATTCAATAGTAAGGCACACTGAAGTCTCACTCACTAGGATGAATAAGGAGAAAGTTATGGTCAGCTGCCTGTCAGGTGCCAGGATCCGCCACATAACACACACACTTAGGTCACTCCAAAACAGGTACAAATATGACTCTGTTATTGTCCATGTTGGTGTGAATGACATGAGACGTACCTCTCTGGACTACATGAAAGGAGACATAGAGGAGCTCTTGGATCTTGCAGCCCAGGCAGGTATGACCCTAGCTCTGAGTAGCATCCCTCCATCACCCAGAATGATACCACAGTACAAGCAGAAAATGATTGACTTCAATAATTGACTAAGTTTCTGGTGTCATTCTAAGGGGATCCCGTATCTGTCTGCCTGGGATGACATGATTGACAGACTTCAATGCTTCACCAGAGATGGCCTGCACCTGTCACCCAGGGATTCCGTATACTGGCCAAGGTTCTTGCCACCTCTATAGTGCCTTTTTTAGGCAATGTCCTGAAGACAAAATTACCACCATAACAGCTACAAGCAAATGAAATCTGAGGGTTATGCTACTCAATGCTAGAAGTCTAAATCTCAAAATGCACTTGCTTGACGCACTCCTTAAAATGGAGAACATCGGCATCTGTGTAGTGACCGAGACCTGGTTCAAGGCTCCGGAGAGCACCCCAGCACTACCAGGGTATAATTCATACCACACCTTTTGGCCCCTAAACCTGGACTGAAGCACTTAAGGTGGTGGTATCTCCATATTCATAAAGGATATGCACACCTCCAAACTAATAGCCCAACATAATGGATTAGAGATAGTTCAGGTACAGCTAATACTGGGTAAAACTGCAATCCAGGTTGTAGCCTGCTATAGATCCCCCACCATGTCCCAAGACTCCCACTCCACATTCCTAAACACACTGATTCGGTTACAACCCACTACCCTTATACTGGGAGACTTTAACAACCCTTCCATTAATTGGGAAAATTACTCATGTACCAACACACTTTCTCGATGTTTTCTGGAATTCATTAATTCCAACGCCCTGGACCAACTCATTCTTACCCCCATCAAAGGTAGAAACATCCTTGACCTGGTAATTACTGACATGGACGACCATTGCTCTACACTAGTAATCAACTTCTCCCTGGTCAGATCTGACCACAAGCTAATCACCATGGATATCCACATCCCACCCTCACCCCCCCCCCAAAGGAAACCACCATAAAAAAATGTCTCCAAAGACAATTTTGGGCTTAAGAAAATAGAGGTGGCTAACTCAAAGACACCCATGCAAATGGAAAACAGGTGTATGACTGCTGAATATTACACCAGTGCACTGTATGAGCACATAAACAAGTGCATGGAACGGGCCATACCAAACAGAACCAAGACGCTCTCCTTCAAAAAAAGGAAGCTAATCTGATGGTCCCCCACCATAAACAAACTCTACAACAGAAGGAAAAAATGGTTTCAGAAAAGGGTGAATTCCCAAGATTGGAAAAACTCCCTTGTTAGCCTCAGCAAAAAAACTGAGATCCATCATCAAATCCTCTAAAACTAAAAATAGAGGTGGCTAACTTCACGACACCCATGCAAATGAAAAATAGGTGCATGACTTCTGAATCATACACCAGTGCACTGTATGAGCACATACACAAGTGCATGGAATGGTCCATACCAAACAGAACCAAGACGCTCTCCTCCAAAAAAAGGAAGCCAATCTGGTGGTCCCCCACCATAAACAAACTCTACAACAGAAGGAAAAAAACTTTTGCAGAAAAGGGTGAATTCCCAAGACTGGAAAAACTCCCTTGTTAGCCTCAGCAAAAAAACTGAGATCCATCATCAAATCCTCTATAGATAGCTACAAAAACAAAATTGCTGCAGATTCTAAGGACAACCACAAGGCATTCTATAATTATGTCAAGAATCTACATGGCAATACTCAGATCTGGTCTGAGTTACAGCACAATGACAGTACATATACAGAACCAACTGATATTGCCAACATATTGGCCGACAGGTTCAGTGCGAACTTTACCCCCTTTCACCCCCTGAAGGGCCTATCACAATACCTGAGGAATGCCAAGTCCTTATTATCACAGCTACACAGGTAAAAACAGCACTGTCCAAAGCCAAGAATATAGCTTCCGTGGGACCTGATAATATCCCTGGCTGTGTTCTACATGAATTACAAAGTGAACTGACACCACACCTGAGTACCCTGTTCAATCATAGTCTAATTTTAGGCTTTGTTCCTAACGAATGGCACACTGCTACGGTCATCCCACTCCACAAAGGGGGAGCGACTGCAGACCCTGGGAACTACCGCCCCATTATTCTGACGAGTCTGATATGTAAGGCTATGGAGTGCATCATCATGGACCTTATAAATAAGGAAATAGGGAATCTCCAAACTCTGGACCCCATGCAGTTTGGGTTTGTGAAAGGTAGATCATGCCTGCTCAACCTGATAGACTTCTTTGAGTCTGTCACCAGAGCTGTGGATGAGGGCAAGGTAGTTCACACAGCCTACCTAGAGCTTGCCAAGCCCTTCGACACCATCCCTCACTCAGGAATCATAGATAGACTCACTAAACTAGGCATAAACCCCTATGTCATAAGATGGGTTGCCATCTGGCTCACTGATAGAACCCACACTGTGAAAGTAGCAGACTCCAAATCTGACTACCGACCAGTTACAAGTGGTGTCCCACAGGGATCGGTCCTAAGTCCTCTCCTGTTTGGCATCTACTTCTCTGAGGTTCAAGCCAACATAAAGGGACTCTGGCTGACCAAGTTCGCAGATGATTGCAAACTGGGAGCCATTATAGATTCTCCACCTGATGTAGACATTCTACAAAAAGGCCTCACTGACACCAATGACTGGTGCCAGAACCATGGCCTTAAGCTCAATACCAAAAAGTGCATTGTCATTCCCTTTGTGAAAAATTTGGTGCCCATGAACTACCACATAGGCGGTAGGCCACTAAACACCAAAGGTATGATAAGAGATCTGGGGACACAGGTTGACAGCAACCTCTTCTTTGATAACCACATTGCCACTGTAGTCAGAAAGTCCTTCTATGTGGCACATCTCATTACAAAAGGTTTCTCATCCAGGAAGAAAGAGGTCATAATCCCTCTCTACTCATCCCTCATTAGACCTATTATAGAGTATAACACCCCATTTGGTATGTACCTCACTAGACACCTACAACAACTGGAAAGGCCACAAAAATACCTCACTAAGAGGATCTTAGGCCTTAGACATGCCCTATACGGACAGACTAAAAAAATTCCAGCTATACTCTGTCTCTTATCGCCTACTTAGAGGTGATCTCTGCTTGACCTACAAAGCCATGTCTGACCCAGAGCTGCTAGATATGCTACACCTAAAGAAATCCGAATCCCTTTGTGCCACATGATCCAGGGACCTAAACCTCATTACCACAATAAACAGAACATGCTGGAGGGACAGGTTCCTAACTCAGAGACTTCCCATACTCTGGAACAAACTTCCCATTCACGTCAAGCAGAGCACTTCACTGGCCCTCGTTAAGAGAAATCTTGACGAGTGGATGGGCAATAGGAAGTTCACCCCAGGGATCACTTCAGTGGCCTTGCTTGACAGGGGCACTAGGAACTAGCTTTGGGCAGCATGATGCCAGGGAATTTTCTTGGGCTAAGCTTATATAGGTTCCAGGGCCATTAGCCTCGTACACACCTATGAACCTATACTGTACCAGGTTGCCTAATTATCAGTGCCAAATATGGTTTATCTGTTCCCTGTTTAACCTCGTTAATCTAAGCTTCTTCACTGGCTGTATTCCTGAAGCCAGCCATTGTAATGCCATTATACAAAGGTGGGACAGCCTCAGACCCCGGGTAACCATAGACCTGTTAGTCTCTCTAGTCTCATATGTAAAGCTACTGAGCATATTACGTTGCACCTCAGCAATCTGGACATTAAAAATCTTTTAACCTTGGACCATCACCAATTTGGCTTTGTCAAAGGAAGGTCCTGCTTCTTTTATCTCATAGTAGATCATGGTTATACAGTATATATAGCATATCTCGAAGTGGCCAAGTCTTTTGACACTATTCTGCATGCAGGTATTATTGACAGACTTGTAAATCTGAATGTAAATTCTTAAGCTGTTAAGTGGATAGCTAACTGGCTGTCTGACAGAACCTATGTGGTTAGAGTCATGGTTGCCTCTTCTGAAAGCAAAAAAGGATACCAGTGATGCACCACAGGGCTCTTGGTATCAGCTTCTCAGACCACCAGGCCAAGATGCCTGGTGTATGGTTATGAAAGTTTGCAGATGACTATAAATTGGGTGTTGTTATTTAGTCTTCCACTGACTCACAGTTACTCCAAAATGAGTTTGACCAAGCTAACAAGTGGTGCAAGGACAATAGTCTCATATTAAAAGTGAAGAAATGAGACATAGTTCATTTAGGTAAACAAAAGATTTTATATACCATACCAGACAGTACTGTAAGGGATCTTGCATTCCATATTATTTGACCATTATGTCTCTTCAGTAGTTCATAAATCATTCTATCTAACTCATATAATTTCCAAAGGCATCTCCACTAAATCCAAAGAAGTCTTAATTGCTCTTTTATCATATCTCATCAAACCCATTATTGATTATAATGCACCTTTGGTCTATATTTGTCATAATATATCACTCAATTTGAGAGACCTCTGAAATTCATGACTAAAAAGGTTAGTGGAATCACAAATCTTACTTATCAGGACAGGCAGGCAACCATGTGTCTGTACTCAGTCTCTTTCAAGCCATGAAAGACCAAATCCTCTTTGACCTCCTATTCCTTTGCAGAAAAAAATGGTTCCTCAAATATCTGGTTAAAGGAACTAAACCTTCATTAACAGATAAATAAGAAGTATTGATATGATTAGTTCATAACCCTATGTATCCAACTGCTCTAGAACAAACCTCCATTACAGGTCAGAGTAGTACTCTTGCCATCTTCAAGGTAAACCTAAATAATTATATGGGTGTCTCAGATTCTTCTCTGGTCTATATTGCTTTGCCCTCCATGAGGATGGAGGAAACTACTGAATAGGGTTGCTTTCTTTGGCTTGTAATAGTCTGCAGACTAATTGCCTAGTGCTTACATATGAACCTATGTCTAGATGCTTCTGTCACAGTTCCTTCTCTAGTTCTCCTAACTAATCCTTTTGCCATCAGTTTTGACATCCTCTATATCCAGTTATGTCGGCCCACTGGGCAGCATTGATTCTATTCTGTGCCTTAATTCCTACTTCTCCTTTCTCTGATTTATTCATTTGAGTTTCTGTGAGCTACCTGTTCTACACCTATCCATTTAGCCCAGTTACAGCTCCACCTCTCCAAGCCCTCTTTATCCCGTTTTCATAACATTGCTACCAAGGAAAGATCTAGTACTCTTCTTTCCTATACAGAGAGTTCCCACCTTATATCTTCAGCATCCACTAATATCCTATCCAGCCTAATTACTTGCTTACCTTATGTCAGCTAAATGTAAACTGCATCATCCTTCTTCATTTTTCAATCCATGCAACTAGCACTCCTCTTTCTTTCATGCTTTTCCTTAAACTCTGCTGACATTTCACAAAGAACTTTGCTGTCACATGTAGTCTACCTAAACTCATATCTAATATTACATTGATAAGCACTGCCCATATCCATCTACCTCCTCTATGTCTCACACATTCAGTTGTATCTACACAGTCTATCATGGTTTCTACTTCATCTCTGTTTGGGCCACAATAGGATCCCTCTACTATTCTCCTATCCCGAAAAGTACTTGTACATACCCACTTGTCATTCTTCCCTGTTATAATCTCTTTCTACCACAAAGCTCCTCACTGTTGCATTAGTATTCCTGTTCATGTTTTACCCACTCCTGGAACACAATCCTTTCCCTCCCATTTGTAAACTTTTACTGAATCTTTCACATCTCTCTTTTTGATAACTTTAGCTCTTGTAGGCATACGTTATTTAACCTTTCCCTTTTGATTCTTCTCAATCTATGTTCTGTTTTTATTGGGTTGTTCACAGCCACTACATTTCAACTCACTATCCACCATCTGTTCCTCCCTGACCTACTTTCCACTCATTAGCAGCTGGACCCCAAGGGGTCTTTGGGCAAACTACAAGTGCACACCAGTGCTCCCTTTCTCCAGATAAGACAAGTCAAAGTTGCCATTGGTCATCCTCCTTAACAGCTACTTGGGTATTGCTCTCCAGGTAGCATTTTACTCCACCCCCTTCTGACTCTACTACCTACCTCCCTCTCTTAAACCTTTAATCCCAAGCCCTTCCTCCCAGATCTTATGTCTTCATTATGGTAGCATTTGTGGTGTCAGAGTGGATAAACCTGTTTAAAATCTGATGTTTTTCTCTTACTTATTTTAGATTGTTGGCACATTTGCAAGTTATATATAAGGTATGTAAATGTGTAACAGAATATGCACTGTAGACCTGCATTCAAAAGATTTTGAAACAGTGATGGGAGAATTGTATTTTCATTTGTTATTGTATGTGTCATACAAAAGAAAATATGCAAAGTGCATATCTGAAGTTGTAAAGTTGTAATTCCCTTCTACTGGGGAAAAATGGGATGTGAAAACTGCTTGATCTGAGCCTATATAAAACTATTTTTAGCCAGGAAGCTAGTAGGTCATAAAATGAATGACATTTATATTTGAAGTGTAAAATGCAACTTTTGCATTCCTGAGTCAGGAAACTAAAAAAAATATTCTTCCAAGAGGCAGCTGTCCAGGGTTAGGAAAGCAGCCATTAGTATGTAAATAAGAAACTGTTCCGTTGCATCATTGTATGTGGGAGTCTGGATGTGAAAAACCTGTTTTCTGTGTGTGAAAATAACTAATATAATTGCTCATGGTTTCTGTGGGATACCAGTGAGAGGACTCAAGAAACCACCTCACTGGTAACCATCAGACCTAGCTGGAGCAGTGGAGCTGATCCACAGACTGTAGTCATTCACATGCCAAGGTGGTACACTGGTTGATTCAAACCCACATCAATGCCAGGCAGGCTATCACATACTGGTGGCAGTGAGCCATCTCTCAGATTTGGTAACAAGTGGTGAGATACTGGAGTTAAACTTAATGGATGTTGGACACAATGCAAATACCCAGGAGATCAATGTAAAATGAACAAATATTGACACATTCTACAAATGTTCCAAGGATTACCCCAAAGAGGACTAAACAAATGGCAAGAATTTTTACAGGGGAAAAACTCCACTGCACCACCCATATGGGGGGCTGAAACCCCCACCCTAGCTAATTGTGTATACTAACTCCAAGACTGCACAATCCCCGGAGAAAGGGAATATGCCCCCATTTGGGGATTGCCAAGCTCATACACCTGTCAAAATTTCCCTGTGTTGACCAAACAGGTATCATCATTGTGTCCATTTGATCAGGTGTCCTACACCCATCCTGAGCAATGCTTATACCTATAAGAGAGTCCATGGATGTAGCCTAAGCCATCACAACAGGTTACACAGGTGACAGGAGAAACCAAGGTTTCTAGTACATGTCCATGTCTTGGGGAAAATGCTATAAATATAACACATGGGAGTATGTACACTATTCACCTGGACAATGTGTGGAAAAATGCCTCCAGACATAGCACGCAGAATAAGCACTATGACACTAGCAGGCAGCCTGGAGACAAGTGATGTACCACACTACCTCAGACATCTGTGTCATATCCTGGTGGTAGGAAAGGAGGTCATTGTCAAAAGAGTGACAAAGACTCAGGAATAATTTGAAATTGTCAGAAAGGCACAGAACATACAGAGGTAGTCTGCTATAGTTAGTCCTTTGGGTGGAACACCTTTTCAGATACCTTAGCCCAGAGTTTCTCTGAATTAGAAATGGTGTCAAGAGAGCAAGCAGTTGAAGTCTTAAGAATGACTTTGACAATGCAATAACTTATGCGTATGTGGTTATATGCAGCCACCATGAAAACAAACATGTGGGGAATACAGTAAGAGAGAAACCCATCCAGGACCTACATCTTCATATGGAACTGGTAAAGTGGCTACTTATAAGGTTAGCTGGTTACTAACAGTAAGCCTGGAACTGAGCCACAACAGCTGAAAGGTGCTGAGCTTTCCTTGCAAGAGATTACTTCAAGGAGAGAGGAGGGTGGTAGTAGCTTTACAAAATCGGAGGCACCACTAGCAAACAACACCAGGTGTCCTTTGGGAGGGGAGCTAGAGAGGGTCAACAAGAAGGAAACAAAGCAGGCTCAACTCTCAGACACTATTTTACACGGCTTCAGGGAGGTAATCAATGAGGCCCCAATACTCAAGAGTAGCAAAAGTCCATATACTGCAACAAAGGGTTGTTTACAGGGAATGGAAACCCACAAGGAGGTCTAGAGGGAGAAGTAATACAGCGGTTTGTAGTACCTATAGCCTGTTGAGAGGCACTTTGAGCCATAGCCCATGAGATTCCTTTTGCAAGCCATGTGGACATAAAGCATACTAAAAGATGTATTTATTGTGCTGAATCATTATTGTCTAGGAATTGCAAAGGATGTCACAAGGTAGTTCCTGTGAGCAGTGCCAAAAGATTGACAAGGCAGGAAACAAACCTAAGGTGGATTTTATTATTTAGCCTGTTATTAAGGAATCATTTCAGATGGTAGCTGTGGAAATGTTGAGACCTCTAAGTACTCTAAACCCTAAAGGTAAGAAATCTATCCTGTTGGTGGTGGATTATGCCACTAGATACCAGGAGGAGGAGGGGGAAGATCTGTCTTGTATTGAAACAGTGAGGGTGGGAAATACTTTGTTAAATGTTTTCAGCAGAATAGGCTTTTCTAGACAAATACTGACATATACAGGTGCTGTACATCAATATGGATGTATACCTTTAAGAAGCTTTCTAGGGGCTTACATAAGTGTATAAATACTGAGCACATGCAAGCCTGACTGCCATTTTGTAGCAAGCTGTTGAGATGTGAGCATATATGTGTGTAGTCTATCATTTAATCAGTTTGTTTATATTTTGTACCACCGCTATCCATTCTGATGTGTTTCTGTGTATTAAAGTATATAAATTAACTACCCTGCCTGTTTGTCTTCACTTGTAAAACAAGACGAGCAACATGGTATCAGAATGGGATGCAGAAATCCAGATTCAGGACCGAGAGGTACTCAGTTAATGGTGGAGGAATGGATCATCCCTACTGCATGTATAATTCCAGAAACAAGTCAGAAATGTATTTCGGGTATCAAAACTTACTTGAATGATTTCTTATTCGCAAAATATAAAATGAAGCACTCAGAACACTCTAAACGAATTTCTAGTTAAACAAAATGTCCAAAACTGTGACATATTGATTAAAATATTCAAATAACTATGGAAAATGTTTGAAATAACACCCAAATCGCATAAAATGAATAAAATAGGGAAAACCCATTTTTTTGCTGCGAGATACTTTTTCGCATTAACTAAAACTATTCAAAATATCCAAAGTGTATGAAGTGTTTGCACGTTTGTGCAGTATTATAGTACAGTTATTTCACAAAATCCAGCCATTTCAAAGCATATTTCACAAAGTACAGTATTTCAAAGAGTTTATTATGCGCTTGAATGTTATTACAAGTACTGGCTATGTGTGCATATTCAAATGTAATTATAAGGGCCATATTTACAGTGTGTTTGGGCATACTTTGTTGGCATGGCAGATGGCTTTCGAAAAGCAGGTCCACTTGTCTTTGATAATAATATTGCAGAGAACTGGAGAGTGTTTGAGCAAGAGTACAATATTTTCATACAAGCTACATTTTCTAATAAAGATGCACATACAAAGGCATTTATTCTGCTTAATTTAGTTAGTTGAGAAGCAATTGAAAGAGAGCATTCATTTGTGTATGCACCTGTGTTTGCAGGGGAGGGGGGAAACTGACATACAGTGGTACCAGCTGAGTCAAGGGAAGACCCCGAGTGCTTAAAACATAAATTTAGAAAAATGTGTAACCCCCAAACAAATATTACAATGGAAAGGCACTTATTTTATACAAGAGATCAAAAGACTGGAGAAATTTTTGCAGCATATATAACTGACTTTAGAAACAAAGTTAAAATGTGTAGATTTGGTGATTTAAAGGATGAGTTGATAAAAGATAGACTTGTGTGTGGTATTAAAGATGAAGCTGTGAAAAAGATTTGCTTTGTGACACTGGCTTAACTTTGAATAAGGCCACTGAGATTTGTCAGATATAAGAGCTCACAGAAAAGCACACAAATATGCTTACAAATGAGAAAGCCATGTTCCAGTATCTTCTAAAGCTAATGTTGATAGTATGCGGCATGTGGTTAAAAGAAACAGGCCCAAGCACATGGCAGCAACTGTGGGTCCTGCAACACTCACTGGGAAACCTTGTAGCTTTCTAGCAAATTCCAGAGGGTGCACAGTCTCAGTGAAGCACAAGGGTGAGTCAGAAAACTCAAAGCATGTATACTCACCTAGTCTCCTAGTCGACTGTTGTAGTTGTGCTGGCAATCATGAATCTAAAAGAGAAAAGTGCTTAGCTTTTGGTCAGCAATGCCACAGATGTAAAAAGTGGAATAATTTTCAAATATTTTGTAAATCAAAAGAGGCTCAATCTTTTATTAAAATGGAACATTCCAACAGACAAATTGATCAATTAGAAAGCTAAGACACTACTTTTTATGTTGATGGTGTGTCTTTGCTTAATGAAACAGTCAATGCAGAAGATTTATGTGCAAAGAATGAAGTGTTTTGCACTGTTCAGATAAATCGAAGACACACAGAGTTCAAAGTTGACACAGGTTCAAAGTACAATGTTATGTCTGCAGAAACATTTGCTAGATTATGTGCTGGTGAGAAGCTTGATTTGGCAAAGTGTGCAAAGCTTGTTGCTTATGGTGGTGAAGAAATTCAAACCAAAGGTTCAGTAGTACTTTCATGTTACTCTGCTGGGAACAGCTATGACTTGCAATTTTATGTAGTCAGAAGACACATGCAGTCACTGGTGGGCTTCCAAGATAGTTTGAGAATGGGACTGATTTCACTTAATGAGGAAATCCACCATATTAGCTTAAATGACCACTGTTCTAATTTTGCCAAGTCTATTTTCTCTACCTATGCTGATCTTTTCAAAGACAAACTGAGCACACTCCCAGTTGTGTACTCCATGAAGTTAGACCCTGAAGTCAGTCTAGCTGTCAGGCCAGCCCTGAAAGTTCCAGTACCTATGCAGAATAGAGTCAAGGCCAAGCTAGATAAAATGGTGCAGCAAGGTGTGATTTGTCCAGTTTATGAACCAACTGAATGGGTATCCTCCATGGTCGTAGCTCATAAGAAAAGCTCAGATAATAAGAGTATGTAATGACCCAAGAGATTTGAACAAAGCACTAAAAAGACCTCATCATCCAATGCATACAGTCAAAGACATTGCTGCTCTTATGCCAAATGTCACTGTTTTTTCTGTCTTAGATGCAAAGAGTTCATTTTTGCAAATTTTGCCAGACTGAAAATCTTCATTGCTAACTACTTTCAGTACTCCTTTTAGTAGGTGCAGATTTTTGAGAATGCTATCTGGGATAAATTCTGCCAGTAAAGTCTTCCAGGGTACCATGAAACAATTTTTTTCTGGGTATCCATGTGCTATTATAGTAGATGATATTCTAGTAGAAGGTAATGGTGAAGCTGAGCATGACAGAAACCTCAAGAAATTTCTGGAAAGACCATGGGAAGTGAATCTTAAGCTGAATCCTCAGAAATACAAATTCAGGCTACTAGAAGTTATTTATGTTGGTCATTTGTTTACCAGTTCAGGCTTATGACCAGATCCTTCCAAGCAAACAGCAATTCTTGAGATGCCAGCTCCAAACAATGTCCCATGCCCTAACTGGCATGGTTAACTATTTAGGCAAGTTTATTCCAGACTTGAGCCAACTATCAGCACCACTCAGAGAGTTGACATGCAAAGATGTATCCTGGTCATGGTTAGAGCAACACCAAACAGCATTTGATGTCCTGAAGCAGAAAATTGCTGGTCCACCAACTCATTACTCATTCTTGTGATGCTTCAAAGTTTGGTCTTGGTGTAGTCATTCTTCAAGAGGGTAGACCAGTAGCCTATGCATCCAGAACTCTAACCCAAACTGAAATGCAGTATGCTCAGATAAAGAACTCTTGGCAATTGTGTTTGCATGTTCGAGGTTCCATGATTATATTTATGGCAAACCTATCCAGAAAGAAACTGACCACCAGCTTCTAGTCACTATTTTGAGAAAGCTTATGTATACAGCTCCTGCCAGATTGTAATGCATGATGTTGAAATTGCAGAAGTATAATTTCAATCTTGTCTACACAAAAGGGAAACTTTTTTATCTTGTTGGTACTTTATCCAGATCGCCCAGAAATACCACTGAACAGCATGAGAATGAGAAACTTGATTTTGAAGTTACAGAAGTGAGACATTTTTCTTCCACGTCTTGATGAACTTAGAAGTCATACAACTTCAGATCCAGTTCTTCAGAAGCTCAACCACTTTATTAGTCAAGGATGGCCGTCAAAGCAATCTTGTTTATCAGTAGAAGTGCTTACAGAGATGAGATTTTGTCTGACAATGATATTGGTGATTGTTCCAAAATCCTTGCAACAAGAGTATATTGTCATTTTGCATCATGGCCACCCAGGAACTGACTCTACCAAAAGAAGGGCAAGAGGACTAGTATTTTGGCCTTCTATGTCACAGGATATTGAGAGAGTACTGTCTTCTTGTTCTGCATGTATTAGTACAAAGCCACATCAACAGAAAGAACCACTTCAGCAAAACCAGATTTTTGATCTACCTTGGTCAACAGTAGCTACAGACAGTTTTGAGTGGAATGGTCAACATTACTTGGTGTTAGTAGACTCTTATTCAAACTGGTTCAAGATTGACCTACTTCCTAATCTAGTGTCCACTACTGTCATTACTAAGATGAAGCATAATTTTGCAGTCCATAGTAGTCCACACAAAGTTATTTCTAACAATGATACACAGTTTAAAAGCCAGCAGTTCAAAAGATTTGCTGTTGAGTGGGACTTTATCCATATTACGAGTAACCCTAAGTATCCACAGTCAAATAGTTTGGCAGAACGTGCAGTTCAAAGTGCGAAACAACTACTAGAGAAGTCATAATGAGACAATAGTGATGTTTTCTTGAATTTCTTGAATCTCGGAAATGTTCCTTGTGATAAACATCTTGATTCACCTGCACAGAGACTTCTGTCAAGACAAACCAGAACCACACTGCCAATTAGTGGTACATTATTGTTTCCATGTGTTAAGAACAACAGATCAGTGAAAGCTCATCTGTTGAAGAAGCACTTATCACAAAGTCCTATTATGACAAGTCCAGCAAACCTCACAATCCATTATGAAAAGGGGAGATAGTAAGGATGCAAACAACAAAAGGTTTTGATCAGGTTGGAGTCATGAAAAGTGTATGTCCAGAGCTGAGATCGTATATTATGGAATCACAAGGAGCAGAATTTAGGCAGAATAGGAAACATTTGGTCCCGGTGTCTGAGCCTATATTGCAGTATCATACCTACGAGAGAGACTATGTATCAGAGAGAGTTATCCAGCTTTCGAGTTCCAGAGGATGTTCCAGTAAATATCCCTATTCCTGAGAAGAATCCCAAAACTCCTGAAGCAAGGTGTTCAATGGCTGTCCCTGTTGCTAAACCCAGTTCTGATTGCTATATCACTAGATCAGGTCGCATTTCCAGACCATGTTCCAGATTCACTGTAACTTGGACACAAGGATGTGAATATCATATGCATTTATTATTGTCTGTACAACAGCGTGTTTCTTTTTTCAAATCTCATTATATTGTGGGCAAGTTACGTTCCCACACTGTGGAAAGTATCACATATAATTCCCCTCCACAAAGGCAGACCCTCCACAGAACTAAACAATTACCACCCCATAGCTATTCTCTCTCCACTCTCCAAAATACTACAGAGATGCATACACTCTCAGGTCTCAGACAACCTCCTTGCTAACAACCTCCTTTCCAATACTCAGCATGGTTTCCGACATAACCATAGCTCCACCACTGCCTTACTCTCCTTTACTAACACTATCCTTCAGCATAAAAACAATGGCCATCTCTCCTCTGCTACTTTCCTAGACCTATCTAAAGCATTTGACATGGTCCCACACAAACAACTTATCTCTGTCCTCAATAACCTATCCTTCTCACAATCAGTCACCAACTGGTTTTAGAGTTACCTGTCTGACCGCCAACAATCTGTTGTATGGCAGAATGACATATCTCCCCAACTACCTGTCTCCATAGGGGTTCCCCAAGGATCCATCCTTGGACCCCTACTCTTCTCTGTTTTCACCAATAATCTAGCCTCTGCCACCAAACATGTCACACTCATACAATACGCAGATGACTCAATCATTATCTGCTCAGCCCAGTCCCTACCCAAACTGCAAAAAGTCACACAGGAAGCCTTTTCCTCTGTTGAAACTTCGTTATCCGATGCCCAATTAATACTCAACCCAAACAAAACTAAACTACTCATCTTCCAACCCACCAAACATACTCAAAACAACTCTCACTTTAACATCACAGCAAAAGACAACACCACTATATACCCAACTGAACACACCAAATTGCTAGGAGTTGAAATAGACAATAAACTAAAATTTGACATTCCCGTATCCATGCCCATAAAAAAGTCCACAAAAAACTAGAAGCGTTATACAGAAATAAGCAACTTCTCACCAAAGCAGCAAAGATTTCAATAGCAAATTCCCACCTTATCTCCACCCTACTTTATGCCTCTCCAATATATACCAAACTAAGGCAATGCGATCTAAACAAGCTAGAGACCTGCTATAACAAAATCGCCAAATTCACCACAGGGGCAGTTTTAAAGTACTTTATAGTTCTGTATGGGTTCAGGCACTTGGGCAGCATGACATTTCCCTGTGGTACATTTGACTGGGGACACATGGCTGAAGTGACAGTCAGCTGCAGAGAAATATGGCTCAGGAGTCATCATTCATATCTACACCTTCTAGTTAGCCTACACTGTTCCAAACAACATTGTTACATTACTATATTACAATAAACCCTCATTTTTACCATGGCCTCTTAACCCTCTCTTTTCATGCCCTGTCTTCAAGTGCACATGCCAACTAATTGTACACTTCTAAATTATTTGTTCCTATTTTTTTCATCTTCCATTCAGAATCACCCTACCTTTTGCTATTAAGCTTGTCATCCATCTGCCTAAAAACAGTATTTCAATTTTCTCAGATTTCTTCTATCCATGTTCGTTACCCCCAATTCCTATGAGGAAAACTTGCCACATACTACTAGGCAGTTGTTTACCAAATATCTTTTGCCAGTCTTCCTATAGGCCCCCCAAATTTGCTTAACTCATCCGCATTCCCAAAACATATTGAGATTACTTGCTTCTGCTTTCCATATCTCCAACGTTCTCCTTCTCCCACCTGCAATTACTGTAAAATCTGCATCAGTGTCCTAAAGCACCAATGCAGCCACTGCATATGTTGGTCCTAAATTATTTAGACTGCTTTCTGCCATGCTGGTGTTTTAAAGCACTCATTCCACATATGTTTAAAAAGTGTGGCCTTTCTCTTTTTCTGCCCACCTTAGTCACAGTTTCTCTATTTCCTTTTTGTATTTATCTCTGCTTTACTGTGCATACATCTTCCTCCCAACCCTTTGCTCTGTTCTTCCTTAACCATTGTATAATTGCCATCCTCAACTGTTCATAATGAAGACACCCCCTTCCTGATGGCATACATGTCTTTAATTTGCTGACAGTTTAGCCAAAGGTGTAGCTAGCTATTTTTCTTCCTGTTTCCATCTCCTGATCTGAGGAGCAACCAAAAAAGTTATGTTTCCAGTCTAGCACTCCTTATTTATGGAGCAAGCCAGGTCTGTTCTTCCCCAGAGAAAAAGCTCTAATGTGTTACATTTGTAAGAAGCAGCTGCTACAGAGCTGTACAGTTTATGCCACACATGGAAAACTAAAGCACTTCAGATCTGACCTCAAATGCAATACCAGCATTCATTTCTGAACGCCTGTATGCACTTAAGACTCATCATCATCATCTGCCAGTCGAGACCCCTAGCACTTTCTGTCCAGAGTGGCTTATCCCTTTGCCCCACCCTACCTACACCTCTGACTCCTGAAGCTGCCCAGATGAGCCACCAAATTTATGGAAAATGTCTCCAACATAATTAGTTCCTCTTCACTGTCATCCCTTCCAGTGTACTGTTTTTTAACACCTTTATTAAATTATCATTTAAGATACAGGCAAACATAAACTAAGAAAGCAAACCATTTTTCCATTTAAATACAATATACATCACATATTTCCTTTGCTAGTTATCATCAGTCCAACATTACAAAAAATTCCTGAATTATTGCCTTCCTGTAAAACTCAGTCCTCCTGAACATTATTATGCATTTATTGTTCCCACAATTTCCATTAACTTCTATGCAATTTGATCCTTCCCTTTTCTAAAGACCCCTTTTTCATTTATTTTATCTCTTTTATATAATCCAGTACCTCATATATAGTTGGCGTATACTTTAATTTCCATGTCCTAGAAATTGATTTTTTGGCAGCCAAGGGAATTACACTTAATAAGGCCTTAATATGCCTGGGCAAGTCAGATTCAGTAACACAGCTCAGAAGAATAATTTTCTTACTTACAGCCATTTGCTCACTCAATTTCTGACAGAGTACACTATAAGGAATTTTTAAACTCTGCTATCTCATTACACTCCCAAAATATACATTCCCAGTTACCTCTTTCTTCTCAATCACACCGCCAACATTTGCTATGTATCTTAGGAGAAATTCATTGAAGTCTGCTTGGGGCATAAAAATACCTATGCAAATAATTCCAAGCAATAATCCTAAACCATCTGGACTTGGCTGTATAATTGGAAGCCATACATATGTCTTCCCATTGTTTGTTTGTAATTTGCTTTTTCAATCTCTCTTCCCAATCTTTTCTAAACTCTGATTGATTCTTATAGTTATCACACAATATTTTATATACCTTACTAATTATCCTTTTTTTAATTGCTGTTTTGGTTATAGATTTAACTAAAATCTCTACCAGAGTATGTCTTTCGCTTAAAATTTCCCTATCCCATTCTCTTTGCCAGTATTCTAAGATCAAACCCTGGTAGGAAAGTCAGTCTCTAGACTGCAATCCAAATGTCTTCTTGGCCTCATCCCACTTTGTTACCTTCCCTGCTTGAGTTTTGTGTTCCCAATATCTTGGTTACTTTGCCAAGTTTCTGCAGTAAATTCCAGCCTCCTCTGGCTTATTTTCTGAACTCCTACTTGCAGTCATCCCTATTGGAAAAATTTCCTTTCTCCATTCTCTTACTGACTTAGTTCTTAGAATACTTTTGCTGCTTTATGAATATAGCATTCTATATGGTTGTTATTATTCTCCTTAAGGATCTGCATCCAAAATCCCACTCTCTATCTATTTCTTGAACTTCCCCCTTGCTTCATCATCATCATCCCTTTCCCCTCTGAGTTATAACCTTCTGCTTGCGTTATACATATGAGGTTTAACTGTATAGCTCTAAAACATCTGTTAAAATCAGGTAAACCTAAAACACCTTGTTCTAATAGAAGGATCAACTTATCCCACTTAACTCTTGCCTTCTTTCCCTCCCAGATAAATTCTTTCAATTCTTTAATTATTGTCCACAATTTCTATTCGTATTGATAACTTATGCCTGACCCATACACAAGACTATACATTTTCACTGCTTGTGTCATACTATCCATATCCATAAATAAGAGTTTCCAGTTTCTCAATTTGTGTATTATCTTTTGTTTAGTCTCTTCCCACATATCCTTATCTGCTATAATATAAGCTGTTTTAATCCATACTCCTAAATACTTCATTTTGTCATGTTCCCATAAATCTGGGTACTGCTGGACCAAATCCTTGGCTGGCAAAATAATTTATGGCTATAGTCTTTGTTTTCTCTTCATTAATTTTATATCCCAAAAAGACTTGAAACTGCCTCAAAATGTTCTACAACAATAAGATGTCCTTTTCTGGCTTTATCAGGTACAAAATGATATAGTCTACAAATAAAGCCAACTTTTCTTGATTACCATACCAATTATATCCTTGTATTTCTGAGTCCCTTATTTTCTGTGCCAGTGGCTCTAAATATAAAGCAAATAACACCCCTGCCTCCTTCCTCTGTTCAAACACAGCTTATCTGCAAGGAATCCTCCCATTTTAATTTTGCCTCTGATCCTTTTTATATCCTTCTAATTAACCATATAATTGTATAAGGAAATGCAAATGCTTCTAATGTTGTGGCCATAAAATGACATTGCACTCTGACAAATGCTTTCACTGCATCAATACTCACCAACAACTGAGGCATTTTCTTACATCCTGCTTCTCTCTGGATCATCATTCTTCTATTAATGTTTTCAAATATTTGCCTTCCCTCCAGAAAACCACACTGATCCATCTCTATTAATTTAGCAACACCTTTGCCATTCTTCTTGCTAGTATTGATAGAAACACTTTATAATTGTGGTTTAAAATTGAAACGGGTCTATAAGAAGCTGGGTCTCAAGGGTCTTTCCCATCTTTAGGTGGCATAGTCACCACAGCTTTCTTCCAAGATATTGGCACAAAACCTCCTTTTAAAATACTGTTAAAAGTCTTCAGATCATTATCTATTTCTTCCCTCCTAATTTTCAAACTTCAACAGGAATGCCATCTGTTTCTGGAGACTTTCTTGAAGATTGATTATACATCACTAGTCTACCTCTAACCTTGACATAATTAAGTCTTCCATAAATATTTCCATTTGTACTCTTTCTTGATTTCCAAATTTCACTGCTTTATACAAATTTTCATAAAAGTTCCGGAATATCTCTAAAACCTCTACAGAATCTCTGGTTATTTTTCTTGTTATAGGTTCCCTAAGTTTGGCAATAGCCTTTTCAACATTTTTTTTTTGCCCAAGTTGTTGTGCTACAAGTTTTTGTGCTCTGGAGTTGTTATGAAAAAATAGATGCTTAACTGCAATCTTTCTAAAGTTATGCATATTATCCAGGTGCTCCCTGGTTTTCCCTATAGCATTCTACATTTGCTTCTCCTCTTGTTCTGTCAGATTCCACTTAATCTGCAATACTTTAACTTTGTCGGCCACCCTAAGAAATGAATATTACTTACTTCGTAACATATCTCTTTCTCTTTTATTTCAACCCTATTTTAACCACCATTTCATTTTTATCCCAGACGATAGTTATAACTTCTGAAGATATTTCTATCTTCCTTAATAGCTTTTGAATAATTTCCACTACCCATTCCTTAACTTCCTCTCTTTTTTACGGGTAGGTGGGAAAGTGGCAGTGTCTTATTTTTAGTTCATTTCCCTGCGTTTTTATCTTAGCTTTTATTGGTGCATTATCAGAAATCATTATTGGATGTATGTCAAATCTTTCAGTTAAATGAACATGTTCCTGTGAAATATAATTTCTGTCTAGTCCAGCCCAATTATTGTACTTTGGGGAATAATATGTTCGTACTATTGAATTCACATCTTCTGTACCAAATAGTTTCATACATTTCTGCAGAAAACTACCCAAAGCTATTTCCTAAGCAATCATGGCTAGTCTACATAAAAGCTAAAGCCTGACTCTCCCCTGTTTGTTTTCTTATGACTTCACAGTGGTATTGTCTGTAATCAGGAGTAGTGGTCCTGGAGTTCAGAATTGATGCAAGGCTCTTAATGCATTTATCAAGATAACCATCTCCTTCAAGTCTACACATTTCATTTTAAAATATGGATCCTAAGTTCTCCTAACCTTGCTTCCTTTGTGTTAAACAATAAAGGTTAAAATCAATTCTGCTATAAAAATGCAAAATAAATAAGGCATACTATAAAGCTTGCTTAAATGTAGAATTAGAGCTTAGCAATATGTAATGAGCATCCATACTCTAGTGTGACAAAGCCCTGACTGTATCTATTAATAGACATGCTTTTTATAAACTCAGCAATACATGATCTTTTACAAAGCTGTATCTTCAGAAGACGTTCTCCTACAGTATCAAAAAAAGATAAATGAACATGTTTTTTTCTCAAAAATATGTTTTTTTCAATATCAGCAGCAGAACAGTTTGACATATTCTTACAGATGTTTCCTTACAGACTTCTGTCAATGGGCATGCTTTTATAGTACATGTTTTCCTCAAGATATTTTCTAAATGACATGTTTGTCACAATATTAAGAAAAGCTTGATGTAATTCCTCACAGATAAATGGACATGGCTTTTTATAGAATCAACAGAAGACAATTCTAAAAGACAAATATTGCCTGATTAAATGGTTTCACAAAAGAACAATAGAAAAGTCTAAAAACAGACATTATGTGATTTCCCACAAAAGCCCAAAAAAGAAGTGCGTAACTAAAAGAGTATATATACTAAACTGTGTTAGAGGTATTTTGTAGGAACACACTTGTTCCGAGGTATTGTATTGGAGAAGCAGTTATAATCTTCCTTTACCTCAAAGCGAAAAATAACAACAAAATAATGAACAAACCAGACTGAAAGTAGAAAACAAAATTTAATGAGACGTTAGCGCTTTCACGATCCAAACTGATCGCTTCTTCAGACTTAAATCATATTACTGAACAGCCAAATTTAAATTAAAAGACAGCCTATCACAGTGGAGAATGTACTAACTAAATTAGAAAGTGCATTTATCTAAAAACTTTAATTACTTAAAAGCTAAAAATATTTAAAAAATGTACAAACTATTGGTAAAATGTATAAATAATACATAGTAGTACAAAAAACATTTGATACATAATTTTAATGTTTCAATGGTCTGGCTTTCAAAAAAGGTTTAAGTGATACCATACCATTAATTCCAGGGGGTTTATCAGCCTGCAGTTTCATAATCCACTTCTGTTCAACCTCCTCTGTCCTGTTCTTAATATCTCCACCTCTCAAGCTTTCTGATAAAATCTCTAATACAAAAAAGTTAAAAACATGGTGCATCCCTTTTTCTTGTACATGCTTAACCAGTGCACTAGTTTCTTTATTTTTCACAGTGTCCCTCATATGTTCCAGGATTCTATCTTTAAGGCATCTATTTGTCTTCCCAATATAAAAAGCATTGCAATATTTACAAAAACTAAAATAGACCACAATCTACGTTTTACAATCTGCATAGAAGTCAGCCTCAACTTTAAATTTCTGACTTCTGTGTGAAAAAGAAAAGCCTGAATATATGTATTTACAGGCTGTACAATTTCTGCAGGGGAAGGTGCCTACTCTGTTAGAGTATTTCTTGCTGGTCATTCCTGAGGACTTATAACAAAGCTCCCTCTTCAGTGACTTTCTATTAATAAATAAAAAATGTAGTACTGTATCAATTACATTGTCTAATTCAGTCATCAATGTTAATATATTCCAGTTTTTTTCAAATATTTTACAAAATAACTTAATATCACTGAAGTATGATACTGGAAATCTAATTATATCATTATTGGCCCTAGAATTACTAGGGCTCCCTTCTGCTGAATGGGAAAAACAGGGGATGCCACTACTATTATGTACTTCATACATATGACTGACACTTTCATCTATCTTGGTTTGATTATAGCCCCTATCCATGAAATCTTTCCTCAGTGTAGAGATTGCTGCATTTAACCCATCATCTGTATTATGTATCCTGCTCATTCTCAAGAACTGCCCCTTGAGAACATTCTTACTCACATGTCTAGGGTGCATACTTGATTTATGTAGGATGCAATTCTTTCTGCTAGGTTTTCTGTACACATCTGTAGTTAATTCCCCAGGTTGTATCTTACTAACTTTTACATCTAAAAACTCTATTCTCTCATTAGAGTACTTATAAGTGAACCTCAGGAAGTTGGTAGACATTTGAAGATAGTCAATAAATTGTTCCAATCTTTCTACTGTACTTCCCCATAAGAGGAAGGCATCATCTACAAAACGTACATACCATAAAATTGCATCACTAAAATCATTACCTTGGAGTAAAGTACTGCATTCCCATTGTGCCAATGCTAGGTTGGCATAGCTATTGCACAAGCCGTGCCCATAGCCACGCCAATCTTTTGCAAATAAAACGTCTCATTAAACATGAACACATTGTTCTCCAAAATAATCTCAAGTAGGTTACATATCAGGTTTGTTTTAGCAATTCACATACATTCTCAATGCCCCATTCATTAGGTGTTACTGCAAAGAGAGATACTATGTCCATCGTAACAAAAAGAAAGCCATTATTCAGCTCTTTCACTTTAGCATAAAGTAAGCCAAGAAATGTCTTAGTGTCTCTTAATATAGTACCACAAGTTTCCAAAATGGGGTGCAGGCTCTTCTCTACAAAAATCGATATAGCCTCAGTTGCCCAGCCTCTACTTAAGACAATAGGTCTCATTGGGGGGCACACCATATCTTTGTGTACTTTCGGTAGTCCATAAATAATAGGAACTACCAGATTGTCAACAGAAAAATATTTAAAAAGTTCCTCCGTAATTTGACAGGACACTAATAAATCAAAAATTAGCACAGAAATGTTATCAATAACACCTCTGACCATAGTTTTAGAGATTTGTAGGTATGTTTCTCTGTCATTCAGAAGTTCAAGCATCTGCTGCACATAAAACATTATGTCCATAATGACAACCCCTCCCCCTTTATCAGCTGGTCTAATCTCGATGGACTGCATTGCTTTTAGTTGTATGAGAGCTTCAGATTCATCTCTATTTAAATTATACAACATTGCTGGTCTGTTATCTAAAAAAGCTTCCCTAATTTGCTTCTCACATACAGTAACATATGCCTCTACCATGGGATGCATCTTAGGTGCAAATGTGCTGGGTCTTTTAAAACAGTAATAATTCCCAGCTTCATTGTCCTTAAACATGGTTTTTAAGGTTAAGTTCCTGCCAAAAAGAAATTATGTATCAAATGTTTTTTGTACTACTATGTATTATTTATACATTTTACCAGTAGTTTGTACATTTTTTAAATATTTTTAGCTTTTAAGTAATTAAAGTTTTTAGATAAATGCACTTTCTAATTTAGTTAGTACATTCTCCACTGTGATAGGCTGTCTTTTAACTTAAATTTGGCTGTTGAGTAGTATGATTTAAGTCTGAAGAAGCGATCAGTTTGGATCATGAAAGCGCTAACTTCTTATTCAGTTTTGTTTGTTTTCTACCTTCAGTCGTGGTTTGTTTGTTATTTTGCTGTTATTTTTCACTTTGAGGTGAATACCGGGCATTTTACCCAGTATCTGTACCTTTTTCATTACATATAATCTTCCTTTACCTATCAAGAGTAAAGTATTGGTGCATTTGTACTACAAACTAATGGAAGAGTACGTGTCATTTGTTACAAGAATAAGTTATTTATTTGTAACTGTGCTTACAGTAAAATAGTACTGTGCTGCAAAATATATTTCTTTATCAGTGTGCAGTTTGGTGCTTTAAAAAGACTACAGATGCAGTCATGCAAAACTCTGTGTCTCTGGTTCAGCAGTAAACAGCCTGCAGGACTTTGTGGTTTAAGAAGACTTTGGTTCCAGTCCAGCAAGTGCAGCACAGCAGCAGCACCTAGATAAATTACCTTTTTCAGACACTGCCCCCTGACCAAATCTGAAGTATCTGCCATCACAGACTGGATTGGGTGAGGGAGAAAAGAGAAGACTTGGAATGATCTGAACCTGGTTTGTCTACCACAAGAGTTCCTTTTTGACAAAATCCAGCACTGGCATAGGAAAGGAAAGAGGATGCTGGTGCTGGGTCCTAACTAATCTGAGTTTGCAAGACAAGTGTCTTGAAGGTGATACTTTTAGAAACAGATTTAGTAAGGACAGATCCAGTATAGGTGTCCAAGTGCCCTGTTTCTTTATTCTACAACAAAACCCTCTTCCTTACTGGGAATGGGGGACTGGTTCTATCTCTCCTTGTGCCAGTATTTGATAGAGAATGGGGGAAAACAAATGGGTTTGATTTTTTAGATGAAGAGGAATTCCTGATTTTGAAAGACAGGATTTCCACTGCCATTTGTAACCTTGTTGGATTACAACTAACATACAAGAATCCAATGAAAACTGTCTCCAGAGAGGAAAGGAAAGGCACATATTTTCTCTAATGTGCTAGGATGGATGAGGTGGGTGAGGGAGGGGAGGAAAAGTCACACAGTCATGCAGACTTCTTTGTTTGGGAAGGGCTCTGGGGTCCATTTCCTTTATTCATGGTATTCCTTTGCCTTTTTCTGTTATATTGCTGTTTCACTGATTTTCTTTTCTAGGTTTAAAGGGCTTTTTAAAGAAAGTTCCAAGACTGGAGGGATAGTTCCTGTGATATTTTGGAACAAAGGATTAGAAAATTTACTTGACTCCCTGAATAAGCTATCATCTCTCATTAAAATGTTTTAGGACACAAGAAGAGGAGATACCAAACAAGATTTGTTTGTCTAAGACACAATTTAGTATCAGGAATTTCACATCTTCAGGGGGATCTGAACCAGGTATATCTTTGAGTAACAGAGCCTTTAGCTGCAGCTCTGGAAACTGCAGCAACAGCATACTAGGAACACCTGATGGTATGTTTAATGACCTGGAAATCTGAAGATAGCATACTGATCAGGGAAGATTTAGCTCCCAAAGAGGGTTCATCACAAATTACCAGATACATGTCAGAGAAGATATTAAGGATGAATTTGGCCATATGATCATGTCAGTTTGTTGCTCTAAAGGTCAAGGTAGAAGATGTATACACCTTCTTGTCATACCTGTCGAAAGCTTTTCCATCTTTGTCACTATGGTTGGAAGAAGTTAAAGTTTTTGACTATTCATCTTTATTCAGAGAATTAACAGCAAAGTCTGTCAAGGGTTTCTGAACAGATATTTATAAGGTTCACTACGTTATATAATCTATCAGACTTTTCAGGAGCAGGAGGTTGGACAACAGGTGAGGAACAGGCAGACTTAAATGTGTCCTCTAGGGGCCCTTATAACCAGTGGAATAGCAAGAGCTTTAGGGGAATCAACACAAATGAGGCCACAGTACTTCTAGGTCTCCAAAATTTATTTTCTTCCCACACAAAAAAATGTCTTTGATTCTGGAAATAGTGTCTGAAATAGAAATCTCCTCAACTGGGGAGTCAGAAGAAATGTTCTCCTCAGACACTGATTCAAAGTGAGGTGGTGAGGTGACTTGAGATGCAAATGAAGACCATCCTCTTGACACTAAAGAAGAATCATCAACAGATGAAGAAGAGTATCTTTTTTTTTTCCTTTTTGAGTATACAGGCAGTGGAGAAGATGGCAGAAATTGAAATGCCCTGAAAAGCACCTTAGCAAAATTATACCAATCATCCCTAAAACCCTTAAAAGTAGCTGGAGAGGTAGGTAGGGAAATTGTTTTTGGTTTCTGTGACTTTTTTTTTCTTGGAGAATCCATGTTAATGGTCATGGATGTATCACATGTCCAAATCACTGCAAGGGAGCCAGCTACTTCCTCCTGGACTAAACTCTGATTTATCCTGTCCAGACCTACAAATATCAGAAAGTGGTCTCTCTTCTCAGCAACAGCCTGACTTTCAGATGAGGAGAGTATGTCCTATTCCTGGACCTTAGAACCATCCTACAGAGTGGCATCAGACAAGTCAGGAGCCTCATACTGATGGTCCAAGGGCTCAAAAATAGCCATAGTAGAATTGTCAGTCTATGACTGGTAAAGAGAGACCAAAGGCATCGTTGCTTTGGAATCCTCGTTAGTATACTTTTTCTTCTTTTTTGTTGGAAAAGGGATATCTGGTGGTAGTGGTGGAGATCCAGTTTCCATGAAGAAATGAGCAAAAGCCTTTAAGGGCTAGTTCTCAGTCCACTATGAATTGTCTTGGGTATAAATTGATAACAAATCTCACATGACAGTAAGTTGTATAACCTCCTTAAAGAAGTAATTTCAGAATTGTTATAAGGGATTTGCCTACCACATGGATATGTCCCTTTTCTGCTCGACATTTTTACAATGTTTTAGTCAAAGGTAAAAGGAAGGTCCCCTGAGGGACGCTATCTCCCCAGAAGCTTATGTACTAGATGACTGCCGAACTGTAGATGCATAGTAGACAAGCATGTGACTGAACTCTTGAACAGCAAGATAGTTCTGAAATTTCACACCAGTATGTCCCCTTTTATGTTGTCACTCTCATGCTACAATGGACGTATGGGCATGAGAAGGTGCCCAAATAGGCTTTTGCATACTGTCCAGATATTTGATTTTTGGCAGGATACATCCCATATAGATAGAAGCTACTGTAACAGTGAACTAATGATGAAAATCTACTGAAAAGTGACATTTAAAAATGCATGCTGTTTCAGAGTCAAAGTCCTTTGTTTATTTCCCAGATGGAAAAGGACACCATATGGATAGTTCAAGTAATACTTCACTATGGCTGCAGTGACTCAGGTGCTAAACCATAATGTCAGGTTCTCATCTTGTATATGACATGTCTAATTTGTGATCCCAGTTATTCTAGGTAGGGAGCCTGGTGGTGGATTGAATATCTGAGCTGGGTTATATGGGAAGAGTGTCTGGGTTTAAATTATTCCAAATCTGAACATAAGGCCAATACAATATGGTTCTCCTGGTGATATTATGAGGCTTTGTTTTCTCATACTCTGGATCAGATGGCCAACAATCTCTGTGTCAGTGTTCAAGAGTATTATTTATCTAAATGTATGTTTGCTTCTCTTAATGGCTGTTTTATAGCAGAATATGTCACTACCATTGCTGCTTTAAATCTTGGACACTAGTGTGTGTGTGTGTGTGTGTGTGTGTGTGTGTGTGTGTGTGTGTGTGTGTGTGTGTGTGTGTGTGTGAGGAACTATTTTCTAACATAAAGTGGCTTTTCCTCCCTCAGACAGATCTGTTTGCTGCTTTGCAAGCTGTGGGGTTACTCCCTGCTTTATGAAGAAGGGTTAATAATCATAAGAGGTTACTAGCTAATGAGTCAGGTACTAGACATTTGCATTTGATTTCACACTTTCTGGGTGATGAAGCACATGCTTGCTTCTTTTCACACTAGCCTTCTTTATGTGCACAGATGGTACAGGTTTCAAGCTCCTATGCACTTTGCTTTTCTCTGTGCTTTCTGTTTCAACTGTTTGATAACTGGAAGAGTGGTTACTCGAAGCTGGAATGGCTGGTAATTAATGTAATGTTTTTGAAGTCTTCCAGCATAGATCCATTTTTGTGGCCATGAGGTCTTATATGCATCTGACTGAGTTGCTGTGGTGCACAAGCTGTGGTTAACTACCTTTTGAAGTTGGCTTTCTCCCCTAAAATGCCATTTTGGACCGGTTAGGCTGGATGAGTTAGATTAGTTACTGAGTTAGTAATGTTGTCTGGACTTTTTATTAATTAGGGATTTACAGTGCTGATGCCCTATTTTGTTAACAGGATTTTGCTTGTATATGCCATTATTTCATCTGGGTTTGGACCTGCTACACAACTTGGATTTTTGTCTACCTTTGTGTCATCTGGGTTCAAACCAAACGGCAGGTAAGTAAGTTGGGGTTGACTGTTGCTGATTTTGGTCCTGCTGGTTGTGGATACTGCTCCTGGTGAGAGGAGGAATATTATTCCACCCTTGTCTGCCTGAACTGGCTGCTGTTTTCCTGAGGTTTTCTTACTCATTATGTCCAAGTGATGCCTCCAGGTGCATCTGCAGTTACCTCCTACTGACACCTCTATGCGTCAAATATTGCTTGTTCATATTTGCATTAATAATTTCAAAACTATGCTATGTACCAGGTTTTTAAAGATGACATCTTAAAGCTTACACAATGGCAAACTCAATTGCATTAATATTTGACCTCTGTGTAGTGTGGGTAAAGGGATATTACCTGTTGTTTTTAAGACCACAAAAGCACCTCACCAAGAGGATTACTGGCCTCAAACATATGTCCTATGCAGCCCGACTGAAAAAACTCTGGCTGTACTCAGTGGCATATCGCTTACTCAGAGGTGATCTCTGCCTGACTTACAATGCCATGTCCAACTCAGAATTGATGGACATGCTCCACCTAAAGAAATCCAAGTCACTGCGAGCCACGTGAGCTAAACCTCACCACAACAATAAATAGAACATGCTGGAGGGATAGATTCCTGTCACAGAGACTCCCCATGCTTTGGAACAAAATTCCTAACTACATTAGGCAGAGCCCCTCACTAACTCTCTTCAAGAGAAGCCTTGACGAGTTGATGTGTAACAGAAAATACACCACTGGGATCACTTCATTGGCTCTGCTTGACAGAGGTTCAGTTAATTAATCAATGGGGCGGTGAAAGCCGACACACTCTGACTAGGCTTATAAATGCCCTCGGGCAGATAGCCTAGTACCTCCCTATGAACCTAAGATATTAATTTATGTAGATATAATTTTCACAATTTTCTGAATCTCTCAACAACCAAGTTACACAGATAGAACTCCTTAGCCTCTTATGAAAGCTGTTAGCTAGATGAATAAAATGCTGCTGACAGTATGTATATAACTTGAGTGGTTGCTGAGATACTGTAAGTTGTTCACAAAATATTACAAACGTAATAGTTACTGGGTTTACTGTGACTTAAAAAATTCACTTTAAGACCTAGAACCTAAAGAATACTAGCATTATAAAAATAGTTGGTGCTGATGAGTTTGCCATTTATACTTCTTCCATAATCCCCATGGTTCTAGATATACGAACATTTGTTTGAAATGTGAGGACATAATTTGATTCTGTCAAAAGGCTTAGGCTCCACCCATTGGAAGTTACAGTCCAAACTTCCTGAGCTCCAGTGGAGTGAATGAGTTGGCTATGTGTTGTCCCCTTTTGCCATGTGGAGCTTTTCTCTTTTAAATTATTATTTACCTAATAAATAAGGAGCTTAATTGCATGGGCCAGTGATTTATAGTGCTGATCTAGAATGGAATGACCATGTTGGAGTCTTCATAAACTTTCTGGATTTTGTTTGCATAGTGCCCTTGTTTCCCCTGGGTTTGGACCTGCTATTCTAAGCACAGCAGCTCACATCAAATTATGTTTTACTTGTAACATGATAGGTATCTCAGACTCTTTGGCTGATATTATCAGGTGGTGTGACTGTAGTTTGCTGCATTTCTTGCTGTTTTTCTGAGGTCCTATTAGTTAAAACCGAATCTCATGATTCATTTACTTACTTGCAGAATAACTGAGGGCTTCTACTTGATCTTTCTGGCAGTTTACCAGTTAGGTAGTCAGTAATATCTGGTCATGTATTGGTTTATGTTTTTTTTTGCTCCCTTCGGACCTCATTTATACTGGCCCAACCCCCAATGCCACACGTCTGGTTACCAGCATCCCCCTTCACTCCCTACTGTTCACCCCGATCTTGCTCTGACATTGCTGGTGCTGATCATGGATCTCAAAGGCATCCTGGGAGCTTGGCCATCTGTGCTTTCATTTGCTCAAAGGGGATATTTTAAGTATCATACCCACTTTTCCCTTTCCCCACCCTGACACTCACTGGCTGCATCTGAGGATAACTTCCTTGTCTGGACCATTTCTCCCATAGGGAGCAGCACCAGTGAGAACCCCCCCCCCCCGCCACTCCCTCAGTCAACTGAGTTGCTAATCAAACCCAGTTCAGCTGGGCCATAGTTAGGACTTTATCCCTGTATGCCACAGAAAGGCTTATGTATTTGTCTCTGTTGTCATGGATTCACAGTTTACATTTTTTCCTTCTTTAGCCAGTCATCTTGCTTTAGGAACTTTGTGTTTGTGTAGCAACTGTTTCATGCTTACTGACAAACACTGACTTTCATAATTTTCAGATACTACTTGCTAGATTTGTAAATACTTGCTAAATTTGGAGTCTAACCTCTCATGCAATAGACATGAAAGTAAACATTTTAAAACTACACAACAACCACCCGAGAAGAGATCTACTTTTGCCAAGGTTGATATCAAATCATTAATTAAGCCCCTTTAACTTCATTTGAACAAACCTTCAGCTACATAACACTACCAACTCAAACACATCTCTTTCATTTTCATATATTCTAAAATGAGTCACCCTGTCTACACACCTACTCTCATTAGGACTCCTGATCTGTAGCCAAAAATGGAAATGTATCAGTAATAGGTTGTGCAGAGTCAGGGTCACCATCAGCTGTCTCTCTGGTGCCAGGATTTGGGATGTCATCAAAGCCCTTAAATGTGTTTACCCCAGGTATGAATATACTTTGTTGTCACCCACATTGTGGTAAATAACTTGGATGCACCACCCTAGAGAGATCTAGTTAGTTGAGTTCTACATGCATATGTTCAATGCAGGTAAGACACCTGCATTGAGGATTAGCTTCCCATGCTTTCGGTATTGGATTCTCACTGGAATGACACCAGTTAATAAGCCAGTTGTTGAAATCAATCATTTTAGTTTTAAATGGTGGCATCAGTCTTGATAAGGCAAGATAATCCTCTTTGTAGTTGAATTTGTGGGCAATTTTGTACAAATTTTGAGAGAAATGGTGGTATTCAAAAATGTCATCACAACATTGTCAGCTGTAAGTCCCCTTCAATGTCACCAGAAGACCACAGTAGGTTCCCTAATATGTTGGATTCCATATCAGTTAATCCCAATATCTAGTTCTAGGCAGCATCAATTATTTGCTAATTTACTGGGAGTTATGCAACTAGTAATAAATACAATGTTTCCTGGATTCCATTAATAGTAGATCCCTAGATGAGTTTGTTCATGTTCCCACAAGGGGGAGAAATATACTTGACCTTGTCTTTATGAGTGTTGCCTTTATCTGCACACCTATCCTTTGATCAAAATCTGACCATCTGACTACCACCATTTCTCTCAAAATTAATACAAAATTGCCCACAAATTCAACCACATTCTGGTATTACATCAAATCAAACACTGTTTCCCTTTCTAAGGGCTTAACAGATTTCAAAGGTACTTTGCCCCTGCTAACTAACCCATTGTCTAAAATCACTACATCTGCCCATGATTATTTACACCCACCTTAACTAAAGAATAGGTAAGTCATTAGCTATTAGGTTTACATATGGTGAGAAATTCAGAGGAAACCCCCTCTTTTTCATACATATATTTCAGGCAATAGCAATAATGCCCTTCTAGCCTGACAATATGTCAAAAGAGTTATTTCCATAATAAGTGTCCAGTTTCTTCTTCAAATATCTAAATATCTAAACTAGTGATTGCTTTACTATAATTTGGTAGTCAATTCGAAGCATAAGCTACTCTGTCAGAGAACCAATTAGTACAACTCTCATTCCTGTATAATTTTCTGCATAGGTTGCCTGGTGATTCTGTACTGCTTTCTGATATCCCCAAATATTTCCAGATGTAGTTGCCTCGACGTGACCAATACATCTGAATAAGGTGTCCTCTTGAATAAATGTTCACATCCATGGATGCCCTTGGTATATTTCCAATGTACTATTTCCAATTTACTCATGCTTGTTTTTGTAAGGTTTCTATATTGTTATTCCATACTCAAGTTTGGGTCTAATGTAACTAACTAACTAACAATGATTTCATTATTTCTGATTTCATAGACTTTATAAATCTTTTAATATGACCTATATGTCTATAACTATCATTATCTAACTGGTTGATATGATTAGAACTTAAAGCTGGATCTACCTGTGTACCCTAAACCTTAAATAAATGTTCAGTTTCACTGTGTACTGTATTAAATATTCATCTTTTAATCTATGTCTCCCAAATCTCATACATTTAGTTTTTGTTGTATTAATCAACATATTATTTTCATGTGCCCAAGTGGTCAACTTAGTCAAGTTCTTTTACAGAGATGGCCTATCTGTAACACGTTATCAGTTTACCCATTTTTAAGTCATCTGTATACAGACTATAGAACACCTCAGATGAAAAAGATACAACCTAAACAAGTATGGACCTAGGACAGAACCCTGTGGGATACTCTGACTGCAACCTGGAACTTCACCTGTCCAATTGCTATTTAATACTTGCCATGTCCTGTTTGTAAGCCATGATGCAATACATCTTATCAAGAGTACATCAAAGCCTAGTTGTTCTAATTTATTGATTAGTGTTTAGTGTATGACCCTATCAAATGCTGGTTAAGTCAATTTAAATTATATCACAGCACAACTTTTCATCTTTAGCTGTTATTATGTTGTTATATAACATAATTTTATAGGTGGTTGTAGATCTATTTTCAACATACACATTCTGATATATGGTTTCAAGTCATAACATTTCCTTCCAATTCTGACAATAAATTTTACAAACTAACCTTCCCCATTATTTTTCACAACATGAAAGTAAACTTGTAAGTCTGTATGACTTTGGGTTTGTCCAACTCCCCTTTCCTTAAAGATAGGTTTAAAAAGAACATGTCTGCAATCTTGATGAATCTTCTCATAGTTAAATGACAGTGAATAACATATATAGTGGTACTGCAAGTTCATGCCAAAGTATTCTAAGGTAATTATTACTAATTCTGTCTCTTCCCTGTGCTTTGTTTGGGTCCAATTTGTTTAGTCCTTTTTCAATATATCATTTTATTTCAGTATCTGAGGTTAACTGGATATTACTATGACAATTTATCACCCACTTTGTGGAGCCAAACTGCTTTGAATAAGATTTTGTAAATATATTTATAACTAATTGTGTCTGAGAATAAATTTTAGAATCTACACAAAGTATATCAATTTGTATCTCTTTACTTCTAACACATCTTATGTATCTACAAAATGATTTCCTATTATGCTCAATATCTTTATAAATTTTCTTCAAATTTGTATTGCTGTTGTCTCACACTATGTTTAATTTGTTTTTCCAGCTTGTTTTTTTTCAGTTTTCAAAGTTATAGTTTATCCTCTTTTCCATTTCTTATATGTTTTGCTCTAACCCTAATCAAACATCATGTTCTTATGGAAATATATCCTCTTAACATCGTATGTCTAGAACCTGATGTTAAATATTTTTTTTATGTTTTGCATTCAAACAATTTCTCTTTCAAAGCTTGCCATATTCCTTTTACAGTTTTTCCACTGAACACATCACTCCAATTAGTTTTACATAGTGACTGTTTTGCTTCCATATCATCTGTTATTAATCTTTTGTGAATTGGTTTAGATTTTAATTTTATCCAGCAACAATTTAACCTTTATTATCCCATGATCACTGTATAACAACAGTAGTAAAACTTGACATGAAGTAACAGTTATTTCCTTAGGAACACAAAGAATGTCTAGTATGTTCCATTCCCTGGTAGGCATTTTACAAGCTGAAGCAGTAGTTCCAGAGCATATGTTGTAAATAATTTCCTTACTAATGTTGTTGAATCAATATTATTACATTCTGTTTCTGGTAAACTTAAGTCTGCAGCCACTATTATTCTTCCCTCCTGTGTTTCATTCAAGAAATGGATGAATTCTTCTAGGCCATTAGCACTTGACTTTGGAGATCTACACACTCCAACAATTGTTATATATTCCAGGGTTATCTTTTTGTCACAACTACATGATCTACAGTATTGGTGTTATTACTGAACATATAATAATCACAGGTCTCATAAGAATCTTTAATCCGTATCATAACACCTCCACTTGTTTTTCAGTAGACTGTCTGTTTCAGTTTGTTTGTCTTTTTGGCTTTTCCCGGTAAGGGGTGGCCACAGCGGAACTCCGGTCTGCTAATGATTGGCAGTAGATTTTTATGATGCCAAGTTGCCAGCCCGATGCCCAACCTTCAGCGAAGGCACGCCCATTCACGCATGTCTTTCAGAGGCCACTCGACCACGGGGAGGACATGCAGACTCCACACAGAAGGCACTCCCCGCACACTAGCTGAGAATCGAACGGGAGAACCTCTTGCTGTGAGGCAACAATGCAACTGCTGTACCACCGCGGGTTAGACTGTCTGTTTCAGTAAAAACATTTATAAATTTATATAACTAGTTTCCAGTTATTGCTGTTTAACCATGATTCACAAATGTTAACAACATTAATCTTGTGAGAATGTAACAAATTTTCCAACAAAAAAAAATATATATATTTCTAATACTCCTGGCATTAGCAACCATGAGAGGTACATCATGTTTTGCTCTCTGTGAACCATTAAATATTCCACCTGGGAAAAATCCTTTCATGCATTTTTCAAATATTGCAGTATATTTGCTTGTCGCCTCACAGCAAGAGGTTCTCCCGTTCGATTCTCGACTGGAGCGCCTTCTGTGTGGAGTCTGCATGTCCTCCCCATGGTCGAGTGATGTCTAAAGACATGCAGGTAGGTGCGTGCGTGAATGGGTATGCCTTCTTTGAAGGTTGGGCATCGGGCTGGCAACTCGGCACTGTAAAAATCCACTGCCAATCATTAGCGGAATGGAGTTCCGCTGTGGCGACCCCTAACTCGGAAAAACCAAAAGACTTACACCTGGTATAAAAATTCTCTTCCCTGGTCGTGACAAGTTTAAATAATCCTGTCTAAATATGTGTGCCCCAAATTAGGCTTGGGTGCTCTACACATTTCCATTTTTTAAAACAGGCCATTTTTGTTCATGTACATATTTACTCAAAAAGTATTTTCTTTGTTGGTATCCTTTCTGCGTATCATTTGTAAAAAAATATGTCCTAACATCTGTAAAAGCTATGCTATCTAAGAGGGCTGCAGGTTCTTTACTAACAATCAGATAGTCCTTTCAGGTTAGATCAACATGAATAAACGGGTCTATATCACTTAATCGAAATATGTATTTGTCGAATACATATTCATCAAACACTAATCAGCGAAACTCAGTTCAGTGAACCCCAGCCTTTTTACCAGGGTTAGGAACCACTCACCCACCAGCACTCTGGAACAGATGCCACAATAAATCAAATCCAGCCAACTGGGGGGAGCTTTGCCCCCACCCCACCCAAGTTTGGGGGCTGTACCCCCACACCCCCCAACTATATATACCAACTCTGAGATTGCACTACAGCGGGGAAACGAGAAAAGTTGCATTGATGGCCAGTTGCTTCCTAAACCTAGGGAAAAGTTTGGGGTTTGCTGAAATGAATTTCGCTCATTAGTGTTCAATGAATGCATATTCAATGAATATGTATTTTGATTAAATGATATAGACCCGAATAAACACAGCTCCATACTTTCTTACATTAAGGAATTCTAAGGCCTTTCTCACATCCTGTACTTTAGCTCCTGCCAAGCATAACACTACTTGATGTTCATTATCTGCTCTGCAAATGTAAGTTATCAGTTCCTCTAATAACTGAATCTCCTATTACAAGTCCCTGTATTGCTTTTTCGTCAATACTGTTATACTTCACCAAGCGTACGCTTGCTAGCAGCCTAATACAGCCATATAACCAGTTTATTCTCCTGGTCCTTTTCCTACTCCCTTGTCAGCCCGTCCTTATCCTGTAGTTTGCTCTTAGTCTGGCCACTAGGTGGTAGCAAATTTCCTTGCTGGCCCCATAACCTATGTTAATATTCCTGTCAATGTATTTCAAGTGAATTACATAGTCCCAGCCAAGCCATAATTAGCCAAGAGCTCAGTCTCTGTAAGGATACCCTGTGAGTGGTTCCTTACCCCTAGTGATCATCTTGTTTATCTTTTACTTTAAGTACATAAAGACCCCATCCCCTACCCCTGTTGCCTTCCTTACCTTCTAACTGGCTCCCTGCTTACTGATTATTCCTTGCTGGCTGGTCTTCTTTCTTCTCCTTTGGCTCTACCCACTCCATTTGCCCTACAGGTTCACTCCTCTCCCCTACCCTGCCCCCACTACTCCTACATTTATTCTATCCAAAAGTCCACTCCCCTTCCTCTCAGCCAATCCATTCACATCTCCTCATTATCCCCTCCCCTTCCCATCCTCCAATACTTAATTGCCCCTCCCCCATCCCAAACCATAAGGTCCTATATTCACATCTATGCTCCTCCCTCTTACACTCTCACAGTCCCCCTAACATCCAACTGCTTCCTTTATACCTAACTTCCAACTACTTCCTTTACACCTAACTCACACCATGCTTTCTCCACTGTCTCAAACCCTTCTCATCCCCTCCTACAGCTTACTTCTTCTAATTCCTCTATGCCATGCTACCTCTTATTCCTCTTACAAACTCCCCCTTCTTTCCTATCCCCCACCACCACATCCAACACCCATCCTCACCCTACCAAATCTCACTTTCACACTATATCCTCCTCTCTAGTTCAACCAAACCCACTTCACTACTTCAAACCAAAACTTCTACCCTCCTCAATAAAACATCACATACCTAAAGCAATATTGCACTTCCCACAAAACTCAAGGAGCAAACCCAAGCCCCTGCTCCCATTCCCTTTTGACTGCCTATGCTTAGCAGGTAAAATACACCCCAAACCTGGACCTAATACCAGCAACAATCCTACTCCCCCTATCACAACCCATATTACCAATCCTAAATATCTCAAACTCCTAACCATTAACGCCTAGAGTCTAAAAAACAAAATAGCCCACTTCCATGCCTGGCTGTACCATACCCTACCTGACATAGTAGCTGTCTCTGAGACATGGCAAAAACCCAACATTTCCGACTCTGAAATCCTACCCCCTGGGTTTCAAGCTCTCAGATATGACCGACAAAATAGGAAAGGAGAAGAAGTAGCCTTAATCTACTCTATCCTACTCTCCATCACTCCCTACCAAAATCCTATCTTTCAGTTCAACAACACTGAACTAGTCATAGGAATACTCAAAATAAATAACTATAAAAGCATTTGTGTTATGGCTCTCTATATCCCCCCTGGAAACAATACGACTCCACTTGAAGAAATTCTTCTATGGGCCTTAACTAATATTAAGCTGGAGACATACATACTAGGAGATGTAAACATTGACTGGAACAAAATTAATACCAATAATCCCTCCAAATCAATCAATCTATTCAATTTCACTCAGCTTACGCCATTACCAGACCCAATAAAAATAACCCCCCAGGCTCCATACTTGACTGGATCCTAGTCTCTCACCCAAATAAAATCTCCCACACAGACATCTTACCAGACTCCATTAGTGATCACTTGCCAGCCTTCATCCATAGAGCAACCCCCTACACTCCTCACCTACACCAATATATCCATACACGAAACCTTACAAACTTTAACCCCACAACTTTCTCCAATTCTCTCAAACTAATAAACTGGGACAGTCTAAAAACTCTTCCCCTAGACGACGTCAGTGAATTCTTCAACTCAACCTTCTTAGATACCCTAAACTCCCAAGCCCCACCAAGAACAAAACATATAAAACCCAATTCTGACCCATGGCTAACTAAAAATACCAAAACACTCATGCAATAAAGGGATAAGACCTGGAAACTTTACCATCACAATAAGCACCCTGACACCCTTCATAAATATAAACAACTCTGCAACCTAGCCAAAAAACAAATTATACAGGATAAAAAATATTACTATACCAAACTCCAGTCTAATCATTCCAAGAACCCCAAACAATTCTGGAACTCCATCAACTCTCTTCTCAACCCAGGTACCAAAAACAATCCTTGCCCTGTCACTAGTAAACCTGACCAAGAAATAACTCCTTCTTTACTAACTCCATAGCAGAACTCACCAAGACCTTCCCAAATCACAACTCCTCCTCCCAACACAAACCCTCTTCCCAACCTCCCATCCCTAACACTCCCCCATATTTCATCTCAAACCCATCTCCACCTCATATATAAAAAAAACTTCTCTCTAAGCTTAACCCATGCTCCAATGCCCCTGATAATATCCCCTCACTCTTTCTAAAACTTGCAGCAGATGGTATTGCCATCCCCATTAGCATTCTCATTAATAGATCCATACAGGAATTGTATGTCCCCAAACTGTGGCATGCAGCCTCTATCCTACCCCTCCACAAAGGAGGCAAAAATAATAACATCTATAGCTTCTGACCCATAGCCATTCTCTCCTCTATTTCAAAAATTCTTGAGAAATGCATCCACCTCCAGCTCATGCCTTTCCTTATCAATAACCAACTCCTCACCCCAACACAACATGGGTTCCATTATGGCCATAGCACAATAACTGCTCTTCTCTCTTTCCTAGACATAGTAAACCACGCCCGTGACTCTGGAGAACTTGTATCCACAGTCCTCCTTGACCTCTCCAAGGCATTTGAAACAGTCTCCCTTACCCACCTCTAATCGTAATATCTCTCAAAGCACCCTTTCCTGGTTCAGCAGCTACCTCTCTGACAGATCTCAGGCCGTGAAATGGAAAACTGGCACCTCAGCCTTCCTTCCTACCCCGACCAGAGTACCCCAGGGATCCATACCCACCCCAATGCTCTTTAATATATTTATTAATGACTGCCATTCCTAACACTAAGACTAACTCTAGTCTGCTCTGCTTCTAACCTCCCCGAGCTCCAAACAAAAACTCAGACTGCCTTCTCGACTACTGAGAACTGGATGCTTCAAAATCACCTTTCTCTGAATGACAACAAATCTAAAATTCTACTATTCTCTCCCTCAAAATCCCTCCCTTTTGACAAAACGTCTTTCAATATTATCAGCCATGCCAACTCCGCTATAGAAGTTATTCCTTTTGCTGCTAAACTTCTTGGAGTTACTATTGATGAACACCTAAAATTCAATACCCATATTCAGCTAAATATTAAGAAAATACACCAGAAACTTGGCATTCTGAACAGAAACTCCCACATTCTCTCCCCTTCTACAAGACAGACACTCGCCACTACCTGCTTACTACCATCACTGTTGTACGGTGCTCCCCTACTAACCAACCTATATTCCTCTATTTCTTCTAAAGTGGAAATCTGTTACAACAAAATCTCAAAATTCGCCACCAAATCCAAATACTCCACAAACCACTGTATACCTCTCCACCTGCTGCATTGGCTAGAACTTTCCAACTACCTTGACTACCTCCAACTCACTACAGCCCACAAGCTTATTTTTAAACCAACTAAATGTCCAGCACTATCAAACATCTTACCATCATACACCCCACACAAAACTCTATCTGCCCACCAAAATCTAATTTCTGTATACAAACCAAATTGTCCCGCTGGTCAGCTTCTCCTATCCTTTTTCTTAGCCAGAAAATGGAATTCACTCCCTCCTTCTCTAAGAATTTCTGAAAACTTTGAACATTTTAAAACCCAGCTCCATTCTTACCTCTCCTATAATTGGAAATGCAACTGCACTCTACCTACCTAACCTGCTTATTACATGAATACATTCATTACACATAATGTACCTTCCACCTTTATCCTCCCCATTCTGGGGATTAATCTTATTTACTGCCATCTTACTAATGTTACTTTTATACCATTCACAGATGATTTACAGCCTCTGTACAATTTAAACTCTGCACTACTTGTTCTCTAATCTGTAAGCATGCAAGTATGTATTGTATATTATTCTATTTTGCTGTTATACTTTGCTTAGTTTACTATATAATATTACAATTTGCTTAAATGGTACTATTTTTAGTATGTAATATGGAGCTTTTCTCCCTGGGCCTCCACTGAAAACGGGCTCCTTGAGCCCAGTGGACCTCCCCGGTCATCAAACTGGAAATAAATAAATATCACTTCTGACCAGACCTGAAGAATCTCCAACTTCTAATTCAATATCTGCTCTATCAATTGTTACAAAGGAATGATCTTCATTACCATTAGTCTTATTAATCCACATCTTTTCATTGCTTATTACATTTGTAAGCATACAATTTTCATCCAACTGGCTTTGTATATCCACAGCTTGGGCCATGTTGTAAGCGTCTGTCATTCTACTCTTTTTTCTTACACCAATGATCTTCAATCCTTCCAAGTTCAATTTTGATTTCTTTCTTTTCACCTGCCCATTGCATCTTTTTTATTTATTTATTTTTATTTGTTTACCGAGAAAGTCCGACTGGACACAGGTCCATTTTCAACGGAGGCCCAGGAAAAAAGCTCCAATTAGATACATAATGTTTACATAAGAATAACACGAAAATCACATAAAGATCACATTGATGCAATAATACATAAAATTAAGTCACATAAAATGCAATAATACATAGAATAAAAATGGCTAAAGTCCATGATGTAATATAAATTGTGCAATTTAAAAAATAAAATTGAAAAGTACATTGGAATAAGGTAGAGTGCAGGAGTACATAAAATGGGTACTATGAGACAGAGAGGCCAGTTTGTATGTTAGGTAGTAGATGTAATACAGACCTTAGCTCTAAAGACATTCATTTTACTATATAGATCCACATGGTTTGAAACCAAATGCAAGTCAAGGTTTTTATACCAAGTTATTGATGGTACAGTAATGCTGTTTAGATAGGTGAGTGTGAACATAAGGATTACTAAGTAGAGGGTGTATTATTTGTAAGGTGGGGACAAGTTGTCGATTAGTTGTTTTTCTACATTTTCTTTTGGAAAAATTATGCCTTTTCTGTAGACTAAAGGTTCTCCAACCTGTGCTAATTGCATAAGTGCAATCATCATCAGTAAGTCTAGATTTACTACTAATAATGGTAAGGAAATCCTGCAGCTTTTGACATGAGCAACACAAGTCGCCAGTGTTATCAGATGTTACCTTTAAACATACATAGCATTTACTACACCATACAAGATACCTGTGCTTTAGCAAATCATTAATGCGATACACATTTAAGGAATCCATTTTTGGCTGCAAACAAGTAAAGAAATCTAAATGAAAAGGACAATCAAAATCAGTTACCACAGAATACAAAAAGATTCAAAAAGATTTTAAGTCTGCCTCTAGAAGAAAAATCAGCAATGTAGCACAAACAACTTCACCAAAAAGATAAGAAAAGATCCATATCCAAAATACCACGGTGGACTAAAGATGATGTATACAGAAAATATTTTTATTTACACAAGATAATTGAGTGCTTTCATCCCCAGCTGGGATTTCATCAGGATTACAACAAAATCAATTCAGACATTTAAATAAAAAAAATTATACAGGTCATGTCACTTCATTCCCAATTACATTATAAAGCTTTCTAATTACAACTGATGTATAAAAAAATCATTACTTCCAAAAAGGTATTGAAAATATTACATTGTGTTAAACTATATTAGAACATATTAAAATACATTTATAAGAAGTTATTGAAAATAAATTATTACAATTTTAAAACTTATACTGTGAGACTGTTTTTTCCATAATTTTATCCTTAATCTCAATACACTATTAGCACCCATCATATCATTAAGCCCTAGGTAGCATGTAGCATTAAATTTAAACTGCCATGTTAGGTCACATGGCTCCAACTGAGATTCCCAATCACCCCTCTAATCTTGTAAGATATTTCTTTTCCAAAACATTTATTAAATAATTTGCATATTTTGGAATGTTTTGCCAGAGTACTGGATATTCTATTATGATTACTGTCACGTATGTGTTTCAATACTCCTTTAATGGGATTCTCTCAGTCTTACCAATATAAAAAACATTCACCCCTTAGTGTAACAATCATATCTACCCTGACAACAAACTGTGCCTTTGCCAAGCTTCACAAATGTTGAATCATTAATATATTTACAAGCTTTGCACCTCCCATACTTCTGCAGCTTACCTTCGCTTCTATTAGAGTTATTACATTCAAATATCTGATTCACATTCCTGCTCTTTTTATATACAGTATGAACTTAGGGTTATTTCCCAAAGATTATTTTAAGTCACATGTGAATATTGTATGCCAATACTTCTTAACCACTTATTTTATACTTCATACATTTTTTCCATTAGGAATAACAAATGAATGAATCCTACTATAATCACCCCTTTGTCTCTTGTAATCTTCACAAGTATCAGTAGTTCTCTTAGCTTTAATAATAGATTGATAATGGCCATTTCTCTCATCTAAAATAGAACATTCCATTTCTCTGAGAATGCCAAAGGATAACCTCTATCCAGTAACATCCTTTTTTTTTAAATACAAAGTTTGTTTGTACACTCATCATCACATGGTGTTACCATTGAAAGCCTAGCCTTTTGGCCTTTAATTAAACCACTTTTTTTAAAGAATGGATGGCAACTGGTATAATGTAAATACCTATTACTAAATATTGGTTCCCTGTAGACACTAGATTTGTAAAAAGAATTGTGGCTATCTTTTTTATTAATATATCCAAAAACTTAATTTTATCCAGGTGGCTATGTGCTACAATTTTTTAAATTGTGTAGAATTATTTTCAACAAATTTATTAAGTTCTTCTAAATCACCTGTCCAAATTATAAAAATATTCAAAAAGTGTGTATATAACTTAACATTTTCCATGAATATAGTACAAAACACCATATACCATATGCCATAATATTATACAACAAATACATGAACTGCTGCTGCATAAGTAGCTATCCCAAAAACTTGTTTAAAATAGTCTCCTTCAAAATATATATAATTATTTGTCAAGACCATAGCCATGAAATCTCATAACTGTAACTATCTATCCCCTCCACACACTGTACGCCGACAGCGTCCTCATGGCTACTGCGCTCACCAGCTCACTCCCCAGTTTCTGCACCCTAACTTTGAATCCCTGACCAAGGCTCTGTCAAAATTCACCTAAAACAGGGATCAGCCTACCTGTACCTGAAAAGAATAACTCGGGAGACTGGAAAGAAAGTATGATATCACCCCCCCCCTCTCCCCTGTTTCTGTACCCTAACTTTGAATCCCTGACCAAGGCTCTGTTAAAATTCACCTAAAATGGGAATCAGCCCACCTGTACCTGAAAAGAATAACTCAGGAGACTGGAAAGAAACTCTCTCTCCTGTTTCTGCACCCTAACTTTGTTTCCCTGACCAAGGCTCTGTCAAAATTCACCTAAAACGGGAATCAGCCTACTTGTACCTGAAAAGAATAACTCGGGAGACTGGAAAGAAACTCTCTCCCCTGTTTCTGCACCCTAACTTTGAATCCTTGACCAAGGCTCTGTCAGAATTCACCTAAAATGGGAATCAGCCTACCTGTACCTGAAAAGAATAACTCAGGAGACTGGAAAGAAACGCTCTCCCCTGTTTTTGCACCCTAACTTTAAATCCCTGACCAAGGCTCTGTAAAACTTCACCTAAAATGGGAAACAGCCTACCTGTAACTGAAAAGAATAACTCGGGAGACTGGAAAGAAAGTATGATATCACCCCCCTCTGTAAATGTGCAAATATTAAACCGAACCCCTTTCTGTACACATTTACCTTATTCCTTCCTGGAATATAGGTATCCGTAATCCAGTGTGAGCACAGTATGACGGGAACCCAAGGCCTTTTACAGATCCCTGCACCCTTCTCATACCTACACCTTAACTATCTCTCTTCTCCTATAAATACTAGCTAGCTAACTCCCTGCAAATTAACAGAAATTTACCATTTTACCTGCAGAAATCCTGAACCGTTCTGGCATAGTGCTGACAGATAGTTTTTTAAAACTCAGCACTTACTCGGTAGGTGTAGACCCCCACACACACACACCTATCACATCCGGCCCTAGGTAATATTGGTGTCCTGCTACTAGTGGCACCATCTTTGAACTGTAATTATCTATCCCCTCCATGCACTGTGCTCAGACAGTGTCCTCGTGGCTACTGTGCTCACCAGGTATTCAGTAAACTATTGTGTAATTGTGATAACAAATGTTAAAAGGCTTTTAAACCCTGTAAACGGATGTCTATAACTGCTTTCGTTGTACTGCATGCTGATTTACTGTTGCAGGATTGATAGTTAAACTGTTTGTATCTTTTGGTTACTTTCTGCTAGATGTGTTACCCTGGGTCCTGCTAACTGACAAAGCAGAATTTTTGTTTGGTTTTGCGGCATGAACTGAACTAGGTGCATTTCCTGTTCAGTTTCATAGTTAGTCCTCGTAGCCATTGAGTTATTCAATGCTGTTGCAGTCTTTTTGCGATGTATTAGTGCTTAGTGTATTTAGTTTTTATTTCTGATGTATTAGTGCCCTGTTTAAGAGGTGACATATGTGCAAATTGCTTCTGTCCCGGAGAAACAGGAGATCCAGGGTTGATTTATGAATTAACCGCTCTGTCCTTAAAACAGCCTTTGTAGAGGTGCCTTATTAAGAAGATTTATTTCTGGATTAACTGCTCTCTCCCTAAAACAGCTTCCTGAGACATGCCTTATTAAGAGGTTTTATTTCTGTTGTATTAGTGCCCTGTTTAAGAGGCAGCGTATGTGTTAGTTGTGCTTCTGTGCCTGTAAAACCGGAGCTACTAGGTTGATCTGTGAATTAACTGCTCTGCCCTTGAAACTGCTTCTTTAAAAGAGCCTTTTTAAGAGGTTTTATTTCTGTTGTATTGGTGCCCTGTTTAAGAGGCAGCGTATGTGTAAATTGTTTCCGTGCCTGTAAGACCGGAGCTACTACGTTGATCTGTGAATTATCTACTCTGTCCTTGAAACTGGTGCTATAAAGGAGCCTTTTTTAAGAGGCTTTATTTCTGTTGTATTGGTGCCCTGTTTAAGAGGCAGCTTATTGTGTAGATTGCTTCTGTGCCTGTAAATACCGGAGCACCAGGGTTGGAATATGAATTAACTGCTCTGTCCTTGTTACTTCTTCTGTCGAAGTGCCTTATTAAGAGCCTGCATGTGAGTGCTTAGCCTCCGTGATTTAGAAAGTGGAGCTACATGTGCCAGTAATTGAATTAGCACTGATCTGAAACTGTATCAGCAGTCATCCTGTGCCTATAACATGAAACTACAGAGTTAGGCTGCTTAAAAGTTGTTTTTACGCTCTGTTTGGAGCTCACAGTAGTGAGCCAAGTCTCCATGTTTATTTCTGCCTAACACCCTTGGCCTTTGTCTACTTTTACTAGCTGGTTAAACTACTAAAGACAGCCCAGCTAAGACTAGTATCTATTATATTAAGTTGAAACTTGAGTATGTTTTGTTCCTGATATGACTTCTTATTTTATGAGATGATTTTTTTCTTTAAGAGTCTGAACTTTAATATCTGATTTTTCTGGGTCTATATCGGTTCCATGAAAATCCATTTCAGTGAATACCAAAACAGCGGCATGTATTAATCAAACTGTGAATAGACCGAACGCACTAAACCGCGAAATTTAAAACATCGAACGGTCATAGTCGGCTAACCCCACCACACACTACATACTACCAACCCAAACAAAATAAATAAACCACATACATACATACACTAACCAAACCCTACTCCTAACCCTAAAGTAAAGCACCAAAACCCAACTTCTAACACTACACTAAACCCCACATACCCGACTATCTATGCACTATCCTTAACCCCTCCCTAACCCTAAGGTCTGTAACTACCGCACACTTCCCCTACGGAGATATACCCTAACAAAATAAATAATACACATAAATCCATTTAACAAAACCCTACTTTTAACACTATACTAAATTTTACATACATTGCCTATCTATACACTTACCTTAACCGGCACCCTACCCTAAGGTCCATAACTATCGCACACTTACCTTACAGAGCTATACTGCAGACGGGCCAACAAAAACACTTCGACATTTTGGATTTCGCTGTTTTGGACGTTCGGCATTTACGTAGTTCACGCAATACGTGTAGATCATTTCGTATTCATGGAAACTGAGTTTCGATCGTCTGATAGGGACCCGATTTTTCTACCCTACCCATCCCACTAAATACTCTGTATGTTTTTTGTTTCTCCTAGCTCTCTCCCCTATTTCTGCACCCTAACTTTGAATCCCTGACCAAGGCTCTGTCAAACTTCACCTAAAACGGGAATCAGCCTACCTGTACCTGAAAAGAATAACTCCGGAGACTGGAAAGAAAGTATGATATCACCCCCTCTGTAAATGTGCAAATATTAAACCGAACTCCTTTCTGTACACATTTACCTAATTCCTTCCTGGAATATAGGTATCTGTAATCCAGTGTGAGTACAGTACCACGGGAATCCAAGGCCTTTTACAGACCCCTGCACCCCTCTCATACCTACACCTTAACTGTCTCTCTTCCCCTATAAATACTAGCTAGCTAACTCCCTGCAAATTAATAGAAAGTTACCATTTTACCTGCAGAAATCCTGAACCGTTCTGGCATAGGGCTGACAAATAGTTTATTTTAAAACTCAGCACCTACTCAGTACTACCCAAGCATCATTCAATACCATAGAGACATGGCTTTGTGATAACAAATTAATTCTTAACCCTAAAAAACTAAGCTCCTACTGTTCCTCCCCAAAAACCTCATAAATCTCAAAACTACATTTTCCTTCCTATCAAGCAATAACACCGTCATTACTGCTGAACCCAGCACTAAACTGCTGGGAGTCATAATAGACGATCAGCTTAGATTTGATCTCCAAGTCACCAATGCTATCAAAAAGACTCACCAGAAACTTGGACTCCTTTATCGCAACAAAAAAGAACGTATATACTCATCATAACATTCCATGTTTGTAGTCCATCTTGCCCTTCATTCTTACATATGGGTTCGGAGCCAATCCTCGGCTCTGGCTCGGCCGATTACAAAGCTCAAAGTCTCTTAGTTGGCTCATGGCAAGGTAGGTATCCCGTAGTGTACTAGTAAGAATCCCCAGAACTTGTTTGCTGCTAACTATAAGAAAGATAGAAAAGGTTATCCAGAAAGAACAACAACAACAATGAAAGGTCTCCACCCTATCAAAGGCAACACTATCCTGTCTCCAGATCCTTCCAGGATGGGGGTAGGTGGGTGGGTTCATAAGAATGAAGGGCGAGATGGACTACAAACATGGAACGTTATGGTGAGTACATAACTTCTTTATGTTATGTAGTCCTATCGCGCCTTCATTCTTACATATGGGACAGCGTCCCTAGCACCTTTTTCTCAGGTGGCTCACGGGAATATACTCGAGTACCGTGGAAGCAAAGGAGGCTCTAGCCCTGGAGGTCAAATCCAATTTGTAATGAGTAACAAAGGTATGAGGGGTAGCTCAAGTTGCTGCTGCACAAATACTGTCAATTTGAACTCTGGCGTGAAAGGCAGCAGATGTGGACAGGGATCTTGTGGAATAAGCCTTAATTTTAAACGGGAGGTTCTTTCCATTGGAGGAGTATATAAAGGAAATACAGTTGGAAATCCAATTAGATAGTCACTTTAGAGACTGGCAGACCTATTCTAGTTGCAGAAAAGGACATGAACAATTGGTCTGATTTTCTAAGTTCCTTAGTTCTATGAAGGTAGAACTGTAACTGTCTGTGAACATCAAGTTGGTGAAATTTATATTCTGCACTGTTTGAATGATTAGGAAAAAATACAGGGAGTTCGATAGTTTGGTTCAAATTAGTCTGGGAGCAAACTTTATGAATGAAGGAAGGATTTGTATGAAGGGAAACTCTGTCTTTGTGAAAAATCAAATAAGGAGGCTTGATTGACAGTGCCTGCAACTCTGATACCTGCCTAGTGGATGTGATAGCTACTAGAAACAAGATCTTCCAAGACAGAAACTTCAGTTGGCATGAACGTGCAGGTTCAAAAGGTGGGGAAGTTAGTTTGGACAGAACGAAATTTAGATTCCATGGAGGTACAGGTTCCTGAAAAGGAGGTCTCAGCAAGGTAGCACCTTTAAGGAAGGTTTTACATAATCTGCGGGCCATCAGATTAGGTTCATGTTGTCCCAAATGAAAGTTTAATATCGCTGCCAGTTGAATTCTAATTGTGGTAGCAGCTGATCCTTGATGGAAAAGTTCAGTTAGAAATTCTAACACCAAAGGGATGGATGCTGTGTAAGGATTTACATTTCTCTCTTTTGCCCAGATGGAAAATCTTCTCCATTTGCTAGCGTATAACTTCCTAGTGGAAGGTTTGTGTGAAGATGTAAGGGTATAGGTCACAGCAGGTAAAACATCATGAAGCCTGACTAGGGATGGAAGTGGAGCAGCCACGTTGTCAAGTTGAGGGTATGGAGGCAGGGGTGAAGGGAGTCTGACATGTGTGTCAAGAGGTCTGCAACTGGGTACAGAGTCCATGGATCGTCTAGGAGATGAGGCCCGAGGAAGGGGAAACAAATCTGATGAGGCCAGTAAGGAGTAATCAGAATAATTTTGCTTCCCAAGAACTTTGCTTTCTGGATCACTTTAGATATGAGCGGAAAAGGAGGAAATGCATAAAGGAGTCCCAGAGGTCAATCGTGAACAAGTGCATCTCTCGGTGACTCCCCAAGAGGGGGGATAAGGGAGAAGTAGCTGCTGCATTTGGCATTGATCAGGCTGGCAAAAAGATCACAGCAAGGCTGTCCCTATTTGCGGAAAAAAATATTCCGCTACTTTCTGATTCAGAGACCACTCGTGAGGCATCAAAATTGTTCTTCTGAGTTTGTTGGCTATCACACTGGTTGTCCCCGGGATATGCATTGCTACTAGAAAGCGCTGGGAAGATATCACCCACTGCAAAACATGAAGAGCCTCTCGACAAAGGGGGTAAGATCTGGTTCCTCCTTGCTTGTTTAGATACCATACCACTGACATATTGTCCGACTGGATTGCTATCGTCCCTAAGGGAAGAAAGTCGTGAAGTGCTTGCAATGCTAGAAACACTGCTCTCATCTCTAGGACATTGATATGCAGGTGAGCCTCATGATATTGCCATGTGCCTTGGACAGTCCCACCTAGATAATGCCCCCCCCCTACCCTATCTGGGAGGCATCGTGGTCACAGTAGCAACGGGTTGGTGAGGGAGAAAGGGTGTTCCTGTCATCAGCTGATCGGGCTGAATCCACCAATGAAGGTCCTTTTTGCAAGACTCCGTTATGAGAATATGATGAGATAGAGGCAGTTGTTGAAGACACCACTTGGAAAAAAGTAGCCATTGAAGAATTTGCATATGCAATCTGGCTAGTGTTACTAGATTTATGGTAGAGGCCATGGTCCCTAAGAGTTTCAGTACTGTCTTTGCCTTGACTTTTTGTAGAGGAAGTAAGCTGTAAATCTGTTTTCTGAGGTTCTGAACTCTGTCTACAGGGAGACGAGCCATCATGGTGACTGCGTCTATTTCTGCACCTATAACAGTCACAAATTGAGAGGGCGACAAGGCAGACTTTTCCTAATTTATCGTAATCCCCAGCTGGGAACAGAGCTGGATGGTAGAATCCCTGGCTTGTTGGAGTAGGTGCCTGATGGTGGCGGTCAGGAGCCAGTCATCCAGGTACGGAAACACTTGGAATCCACGACATCTCAGGTGAGCTGCCACTACTGCCATACATTTGGTGAACACCCTGGGAGCTATGGTGAGACCAAAGGGCAGAGCACTAAATTGGTAATAACAGGCTCACAGCCGGAAGCGTAGATGACTCCTCAATGCTCTGTCCATTTTTATATGGTAGTGTGCATCTTGGAGGTCTGTGAATTACATCCAATTGTCTTTCCCTAACAGAGGGAGTATAAACTGCACTGTTACCATTCAGAACTTGGCCTTCTTTATGGATTCGTTTAGTTTGCTGAAGTCCAAAATGGGCCTCCAGTCCCCTGTTCATTTTGGCACTAAAAAGAATCTGGAGTAAGTTCTGAATCCTATCTGGTCTGCGGGGACGGTTTGGATGACTCCCTTTGAAAGCAACTTCTGAACTTCTATAGTTGCTTGATCCCTGTGATTGGGTGGAACATCTGGGATCTTCTTGGGAGTGTGAGGTGGAAGAAAGAAGGGTATGGAGTATCCTCTGGTGATTATTCTTTGTATCCACTTGTCTTGGTTGATGTTGAGCCAGGCTTCTGGATACAAAGATAAGCGACCCCTGACTGGCTCCAGAGAAGCACAGCTGGGCCCCACATCAGGACTGCTGATAGGGATGGCCTCGAAAGGAATCGCGGCCACCCTGGTTTTGCAGACCCTCCCCCGCCTCTAGGGTGACATCTACTGTTCCTCTTCCTCTGCCTCTGAAGGAGGAAACATCTTGTGCGTCCGGGAAAAATCTCTGGGACTTCTTGAACAACATTTTACCGCTTCTCTGACCCTTGGGATATGGTCTAGAAGGGACAGTAAAATGTACTCCCACGGCAGAGAGAGAGAGTTTTCCCTTGTTCGCATGTGGTGAGTGTATCTTTAACCTTTGGTCCAAACAGAGAAGAACCATCAAAGAGGGGCATTGGTAAAGGTAGATTTGAATGGCTCCACAACATTACATAAGCACATCCAGGAATGTCTCCTAAGGGAAACTCCTGAACCACTGCCCTACTTGCTCCTTTGGCTGCATAGGAAATCAGCCTCATGGAGGAGTTCACAACGGAGTTTAAGGTGGACAACTGAGAGTAACCTTCTCAGAGACTCCTTCAGTTGATGTACCTTGAAGAGTACCTCTTAGCTCCATGAGGAGATCTCTCTGAAGCCTAGTAAAATGTGTGAGATAGTTCAGCGATCTGAGTAAAAGCCGCTGAAGAGAAGATACGCTTCCCATATCTATCCATCATTCGAGACTCCTTGGTCGGTGGATGGACAGATGTAGAAATCTCCGCTAGTTCCTTCTTAGTGGCTGCCGCCACCACCATGGCATCTACAGGCACACCTTTGGTCAAGAACTCTTTCTGTTTAGGGGCCAAGAGGAATTTATTGGGTCTTCTGGGGACTGGCTCCATGGTATCAGGAGTTTCCCACACCTTTCGACTAACTAGGTCCATGAGTTTGTCAAAAGGTGGAGACACCCAAGAGGCTGAAGGTTGAGACCCAAAAGCCTTCAGGTACACTGACTCCTCATCAGAAGGGGTGACAGTGGGCCAGCCGCCTCTCTGCTTCAGGATCTTGAAGATGTCTACAAAGGAGACATCATCAGAGGATGACTTGGAGAACTCTTCTGACTCCTCGAGGTCAGTGTCTGAGGTGATGGATTCATCTGGGGAGTCTACATGCTTCCTCTTGCATGTCCTCTTCTGAGGGGGCTCCTCAGAAGGGTATTCTGGGGAGGTCTCGGAAGACTAGGGGCCACCCAACGGGGGCTCCTGAGGCTGCGGGTTTCTGCTGTCAAGAGAGAGAGAGAGGGTGCTGAGACAGAGGTCGATGCTTGAGGGGGAAGTGTATCGGTACCCTTGTGCAGAGCTGATGACTGGGACAGCACGCTCCTCATCATCTTGAATGCAGATCTCTCTGGCTCTGAAGACAGCCCCGGTTCCAGGGAAATGGAGGTAGCCCTCGGCTCCAAAGCGATCGGCTCTGAGATGGATGTAGAGTCCGAGCTCAACCTAGCCGATGCACCGAGAGGTAGACTCAGCACCGAAGAGGTTCAGGTCCAAGCATCCCTGTCAGGGTCAACTGGTGAACTTCGGCTCCTAGACACCACGGACGGTGCTAAAGGTGTTTGAGCAGAACTCGGCTCCGAGACAGCCACAAGGGGAGCTGGAACCGAGGGTTCCACAACAAGCAGCACCAAAATCTCTGGCTCCAAAGGACCAACACTGCTCGGAGGAGGAACCACAACAGGGAGAATTATCTTAGATGGTGCCGGAACTGACTGGGTTGGAGCCAACAACAATTTGGGTAAAACAGATGACTTCAAAAGTTTAAGCACTACTCTCTCTACATCCTCTTCTGAAAGGCTCTTGGATGACCTGGATGACAGGGTAGGTGACCTAGATTTATGTAAAATGGGAGATCGTATAGTTGGGGAGACCGGCAAAAGCTCTCTGAACCGGCTTCGATGCAAATTCTCAGTATCTGCTCTGAAAGACTTGGGGCCGACACTGCAGTATCAACATCGATAACCTCGACCGGCTCCAAGGACAGTGGAGCCAAAAAGGTAGAAGGTTTATCCAATTTTAAGGTTTTCTGAGGAGGTTCAGACAAAATAGTCAGCAACGAAGAATGTCTCTTGGCCAACTTGACCTTCTCTTTTTTGATGAATGAGACTTGGAAGATGAAGAAGAGCTGACTAAGTCCTCCTCAAAGGAAGGCTTAAGGAGATGTTTCAGTATCAATTTGTTCTTTCTCTCCTGGAGAACTCTGGAGCTGAAGGAGTGACAGAAAGAACAAGTTTCCTGTAGGTGAATGGCTCAGAGGCAGTAAACATAATTAATGTGACCATCAGTAATCAACATTTTTTGTGAGCACTTAAGGCACTTTTTAAAACCCGAAGGTTTATGGTTTTTGGATTCTTTTGACATGACTGCAAGGAGTCATTTGAAACAGGAAAGAGGACAAGATCCTCTAACTTAAACGGGCCTCACCCTTCAAGAGTTACACACAAGATACAACGAGGACTAGGTCTTCTAACTTAAATGGGCCTAGCCCCACTAAACTAACACACACACAGAGGAGAAAACAAAAGAGGACTAGGTCCTCTAACTTAAATGGTCCTAGCCCTGTTGAGGAAAGAGTCAAAGTTAAACAGAGGACTAGATCCTCTAACTTAAACGGACCTAGCTGCAGAAACAAAAAAGAAGCTAAGCCAGAAAAAAACAGAAATCTTAAACAGCAGGCAAACTATTGAAAAATAGTAAATGACACTGCACTCGATATACTAAAATATTGAAAACTAGTCAAAACCAAGGTCCTAACCCAAACGCAGACCTACAGTAAAAGGAAATATATCAAAAAACTAGCACACAGAAGGATACCACACAGAGAACAAAAATGGGCCAACAAGTTCTCAACACTAACTATGAAAATTTAGCAAAAACACTACTATTAACTACCTATGAAAAATTATCACTAAGACTAAGTATAACTAAGCTATTTTATATGAAGAAATATCAGTAAAACTACGATAATAATGAAAAATATGCAACTTAGCTACAGCCAAGCAAGAAGCACTTCTGAACTCGTAGATGCGGCAAACGAGATCTGGGGATTCTTACTAGTGCACTACGGGATACCTACCTTGCCACGAGACAACTAAGAGACTTTGAACTTTGTAATCAGCCGAGTTGGAGCAGAGGATTGGCTCCGACCCCATATGTAAGAATGAAGGTGAGATAGGACTACAGAACATAGACATTTAACCAGCACAGCCAGAATAACTCTTTCCCATGCATTTCTTCTTCCCATCCTTCTTTATAGTGGTCAATTATTCACTAACATGAACACTATACTCATTACTAAACTAGAAACTACCTATAATAAGGTGGCGAGATTCGCTACAAGCCAAACCTACAAATCTCACCATTACTTATCCTTTAAACAATTGGACTGGCTCAAATTACCCCATTTGCTCTTACTACATCAACTACAAATTATCCACTCTATCCTCTATCTACCATCTTTCTGTCCTAGCCTTCTATCTATTATATCTAAATATTCCCCAACCAGGACACTACGTAGCTCTGACCAATGCTTCCTATAGATTTATAAATCCAAAACCAAAATAGAAAGTTTACTCTATAATTATAATCCTGCTGCAAATTGGAACCAACTCCCCCAAGAAATCAGGTCCCTTGACCATACCAAGCATTTCAAGCTAGCCACTCGAAGATACCTAACAAACAAATGGTCCTGTCACTGTAGTCACCCTCCCTGAAACAGCCCTACCCCCTATTCCTCCCCCTCTATCAGTCCCCTGCATTTCCTTATTCCTTATTTCCCCCTCTATATCCTTCCCTTCTATTTTCCTTCTCCCTCATCTTCCTCCCCTCACCTGTCTATCCCTATAAACTTCTACCCCTCTTTCCCACTCTTAAACACCTCATCCTCATACTATTCTTTTTCTACTTATACTGTATATAACCTAACAAGAATTATGACACATTATTTTATTATTTTTATTTTACCTGAGTGTTTTTTTTTTCTCTGTATGATTTATTGTAAATGTTATCATGCTATAGTTGGTTTAGTTGCCATTGATGACTTCTTAACTGCCTATATGTAAAATTTGTAAACTCACTGTGGAGCTTTTCTCCCCAGGTCTCCACTGAAAACGAGCCAGTCGCTCAGCTGGACTAAACCGGTCAACAAATGCAAAATAAATAAATAAATAAATAAATAATAGCAAAATCTTGAGGAATGACAGTTTAAAGATCATTATTGTCAAGGGTAAGAAGTGACCTCCTCTCACAGTACTCACTGTCAGAAAACATTATTTTTAAAATGCCAAGAATCTTTTAAAACATAATACTTATCTTCAAAAATTTGTTTTAGTTTTTATCCATAGATATGTATAATTTGTTGTATATATTTTAATATGTTCTGATATATTTTAACACATTGTAATATTATCAATATCATGTTGGAAGTAATGAATGTTTTATGCAATGTCATTTGCAGTTATGAAAGCTTTATGATGTTATTGGGGGATGAATGTCATATGACATGTATGATTTCTTATTTAAATGGCTGAACATTTGATTTTATTGTAATACTGATGAAGTCCCAGATGGGGACAAAGTACTTGATTATTTTCTTTAAAGAAAAGTATTTTCTGGATACATTGTCTTATGCCCACTGTGATATTTTGGATGAGAAAAATCACACAAACAATATAAAACAAAATATTAAATTAAGTACAATAAAGTCATCACTCTGACTTACCTGCCAGTTGTGCCAGTCACACAAAAACTGATTTCCTTTACACTGCATGAAGTAGCTTCTGCTCATCTTTTTTTGCAGCTGTACCTCATTATAACAGTAAAGATAAAAAAATCACAAACCAGTAACAGATTGTTTCAGATAAGGTCTCAGTTGTCCTTTCTGCACTTTGTGTGAAGTTATAGCAGATAAGCCTCTTGGGATGGCTAGAGTCTGCCTGTTTAAATTATATCCCTTTCTAATAAAAAACAGAGAAACTAGAGGTAAAACAACAAAGTAAATCTTCCAGTCTACAAGCTTTCCTTTTCTTCCAACAAACAGTGAAAGACAGGCAAAATAAACTATAAATCAAAATAAATCTTCTTTTAGCAGGCAGTTGCACAGTCAATAACAAACCAGCACAGAATTGCTTCAGATAAGCTCTGGAACTCTCAGATAAACAGGAGGAGAAAATTAAATAGTGTGTATAAGCAATTTCCGCCAACTGTCAGAGGAAGTATAAGCATACTTACAGGGATTATAGGTTCATAGGTTCATATTAGGCTATCTGCCCTAGGGCATTTATAAGCCTAGCCAGAATGTGTTTGGCTTTCGCCACCCATTTTAAATTTATTTTGCTATGCCCTTTTTCGAGGTTAGTATACTGTGCCTCTAACAGTGACACAGAAGTGATACCCGGGGTAAACCTACGATCTCCCATCCACTCATCAAGATTCCTCTTGAAGAGAGTCAATGAGGGACTCTGCCTAACCTGGACTGGGATTTTATTCCAGAGTGAAGGGAGCCTCTGGGTTATGAATATGTCCCTCCAGCATGTCCTATTTATTTCAGTGCTGAGGTTCAAGTCTCGAGCGTGAGCTCGATGGGATTTGGATTTTCTGAGGTGCAGCATGTCCATTAATTCGGGTTGGACATGGCTTTATACGTCAGGCACAGATCGCCTCTGAACAGGCGGTATGCCACTGAGTAGAGCTGGAGTTTCTTTAACCGGCAGCATATGGCATCTGTTTGAGCCCTTTGATCCTCTTGGTGAGGTACTTTTGGGGTCTTTCCAGTTGCTGCAGGTGTCTGGTAAGGTACATCCCAAAGGGCATTGTACTCAATTATGGGCCTGATGAGGGATGAGTAAAGAGGCATGATGACCTCCCTGATCTAGATGTGAATCCTTCATGATTAGGTGAGCTATATAAAATGTTTTTCTAACCACTTTGGCCACGTGGTTGTCAAATGAGAGATTGCTATCAACTTGGGTCCCCAGGTCCCTAATTACTTCTTCTGTACTTAATGGATTTCCACCTATGTGGTAATTTGTGGGCACTTTGTTTTGCCAAAGGGATGACTATACACTTTTGGCATTTAGCTTGAGGCCATGGCACTGGCACCAGTTGTCTGTTTCTATGAGGCCCTTTTGAAGGATGCTTGTGTCGGCTGGAGAGTCGATTATGGCACCCAGTTTGCAGTCATCTGCGAACTTGGTCAGCCACAGTCCTTCCGTGTTGGCCTGTACCTCCGAGAAATATATACCGAACAAGAGAGGTCCCAGGACTGAGCCTTGTGGGACACCACTTGTAACTGGTTTGGAGTCTGACATGGCTCCAGCAATTCTAACCATGTGGGTTCTGTCCTTGAGCCAGTTTGCAATCCATCTAGTGACATAGGGGTTTATATTTAAGCTGGTGAGCTTATCTATAATGCCCGAGTGGGTATTGTATCAAAGGCTTTGCGAGGTCCAGGTAGGCTGTGTGGACCACCTTCCCTCGTCAATGGCCTTGGTGACTGTTTCAAAGAAATCAACCAGGTTTAAGAGGCAGGATCTGCCCTTAACAAAGCCGAACTGGGTAGGATCCAGTGTTTGTAGGTCCCCAATATCTTTATTTATGAGGTCCATGATGATCCTTTCCATAGCTTTGCAGACCAAGCTAGTCAGGCTTATGGGGCGATAGTTTCCAGGATCCGTTGAGGCACCACCTTTATGGAGAGGGACCACTGTTGCTGCACGCCACTCTTTGGGCACATATCCTGTAGTAAGGCTGAGATTGAACAGTAGTTTTATGTTTGGGTTTAGCTCTTCTTTGAGTTCATGTAGGACGCAGCCTGGGACACCATCTGGTCCCATTGATGCTGTGTTTTTTGCTTTGGAGAGGGCGGCTCTTACCTGAGCATCTGAGAAGTCAGGGGAGCAGCACTCTGCTGGGATAGATATTTGCCCTTTTGGTGGGAGGGGAGTTTGCGCTGAACCTGTCAGCTAGGATGTTGGCAATGTCTGTGGGTTCGGTGTATTTTTGTCATTTTGGACTAATTCTGAGCATATCTGGGAATTACCACCCAGGTTCCTAACATAACTAAAGAAAGCCTTGTGATTATCCTTAGTGTCCTGTGCAAATTTTCTCTCGAAGCTGGCCTTAGACAATTTTATGTGTGCCCGTAGTTTTTGCTAATACTGATCAGTGATGCCTTCCTTTTGGGATTTTGCTTTATCATTTAGTAGCTTCCTCCTTCTATTGTATAGTTTGTTTATGGCTGGGGTCCACCAGACAGGACGCCTGCCTTTGGAGGATTGGGTCTTGGTTTTATTTGGGATCGATGATCCATGCATTCCTGAAGGTGTTCATAGAATGCATTTATAAAGGATTCTGCAGTCTGGGCTGTATTTTCCACAGGCCGGGGCTTTGCAGGATTCCACCTCAGTTTTGTGTTGTGTAAATTTTGCTTTAGAGTACTTTCTCACTGTGGTGTTCTGGGCAGGGGTGGGGTCGGGATGTGAATATCCAGTGAGATTAGTTTATGGTCTGATCTTACCAGTGAGGGATACACTTCTGGTCTGGAGCATAGAGTCCCCATGTTGGTGATGATCAGGTCCAGTATGTTTTCCCTCTTGTGGGAGTGGTAACAAGTTGTTCCATAGCATTTGAGTTTATAAATTCTAGGAACCTTTGGGATAGGGTGTTGGAGCTAGAGTAATGCTCCCAGTCTATGTTTGGGTAGTTGAAGTCGCCCAATATAATGGTGTTTGGAGAGACCTTCATATTTTCCAGTGTTCTCAGGAAGGCCGAGTGGGGTTCCTGGGTTTGGGAGGGTGGTCTGTAGCAGGCTATAAACTGGAAGGCAGTTTTACCCACTGTTAGTTGCACGTGGATAGTCTCTGATGCTTCGTGCTTTGCCACCAACCTGGAGGTGTGGGTATCTTTGATGAATATCGATACTCCCCCTCCTTTTGTGGTTCGGTCCAAGTTTTGGGGCCGAAAAGCATGGTATGAGGTATAACCTGGTAGTGCTGGGGTGTTACATTATTAGGAAGAGAAAGGCTGACTATAAATTGAAGGTAGCTAACTCTTTGAATGATAATTACAGGTTGTTTCAACTATATTAAGAATATTAGATGTAATGCCCTATGCTTCAGTGAACTCAAACTGAATGGCACTACTCTTTCTGATACCAAACCCTTAGCAAATGTCTTGACTGACAAATTTAGCTTGAATGTTTCTTCTCTCCCACACCCCAGAGACCCATCCATTAAATCTTTTAAGACAGGCCCTGGAAGCTATTAACAAAAATAAAAAAATAACAGCTCCATGGGCCTGGATAATATATTAGATTGTCTTGTTGTTAGTAGAAATACATTATTGCTAACCCCCTTCTTAATCATTATAATCTCATCTTCTTCAAAGGATACGTGTCAGAGCTCTGGAGAGCAGCTGTTGTGGTGCCACTGCATAAGGGCAGTATGATATATGGCCCCAGAAAGTATCATCCCAAGAGCCTCATTAGTATTAAGTGTAAAAGCATGCAGTGGATCTTAGTCAGTCTCATTAGTAGGGAAACTAGTAATCCACAAACATCTAATCTTAGTCTGTAGAGTTCTGTGAAGGGCACCTTAATCTTGGCAAGGCATTTTCACGCAATTCTTGAGCAAGCCTTGTTGATAAACTTACCAGGTTAAATATTAGCTCCTATATTACATGATGGATTGCTAACTGGTAGTCCAGTCATACATACATGGTAATAGTTGGTGGGTCCTTCTCTTCTAATTGATCAGACACTAGTGGAATTTCTCAGGGTTCTGTTATAAGCCCCTGTCTTTTTGGCATATAATTCTCTAATGTAAGAGGGACGTCCACAGTTTGGGGATCACGATTGTTGATGGCTGCAAACTGGATACCATTACTGCATCCTCTACAGATGTATAATTTTCTGATAAATGTTAGCTAGAGTCATCACATGGAATTCTGACAATGGCCTTAGATTTAATACAAAAAAAATGTTGTGTAGTTTCATTTGGGAGCTAAGTCTTTCCCACTGATTATCCCATAAGTGTAACCACGGTTAAGGTTGATATATACATGAGAGATGTAGCCACTTTCATTGATATTGAACTGTCCTTTAATCATCAAGTGTCGGTTATGGTAAGGAAAGCTTTTTTTCATTGCCTAGTTAATTATAAAAATATAGCCTTACAGATCCAAAAAGATCTTAGTCTCTCTACATGTCTCTCTTATTAGTACAATCATTGAAGACAACACTCTGATATCTATCTTACCAGGCAAGTACCCATCTTAACAAACCTCAGGGTTTCCTAACTAACAGAACAAAAAGGCTAGGCTAATTTAGGTATATGACTAGGTTTTAAAGTTTTTCACTTTTTCCATCTCATGCAGACTCTTACATGGAGATTTGTGTCATCCCCTCATATTGTAGTAAGAAGTCTGTTAACCCCACTTCATACAGTCTTACCCTTTGGCTAGGGTACCAAACAGGGTGTGCAATTATCTGGGTTTGACTTATGTGGTTTACTGACCATTTGGACAGTTTGTCCGTCTTTTTCAACTTTCTGGTTTAAAAGACCACATCTGCGCTTGTTTCCCATCTTTCCTGTAACTAACCTACTGGTAGCACTAGAAAGCCTTAAACTGATACAAGCCTTCTAGCTTAGGAGAGAGACTTTGGAGTGATTAAGTATCAGTTTTCTGTACTTTCTTGCTGTACTAAACTGTTTTCCGCCTAAACACAGATTTTTCCAGCATTTATTGTGATTTAAAAGCTTGTTTTTTCACATATTGTACTTACTTGACTGCCTGCACTTTTAAAAAGTTGTTTTTTGTTTAAATAATTTGTTTAACTGTTGTAGACTACACACTAAAGTGCGATAGCCTTTTCTGATCATTTGTAGTCGTTTTAAAGCTGTTTAAGTGTATTTTTTACTGTTTTTGCCTTATCTTTTCAAAAAGAAACAAAAAAAAACAAAAACAAAACAAAAATCATTGTTTTCCACCTTTCTAAGCTAGTATAGTCCAGTTTTCAGGCTAGTGCTGAATTCAGGGCTGTGATACCAGTTTCTGAGTTGCCCATACCTTACTTGGATAGAAGGAAGTTTCTCTGTTCACCTGTGAGAGAGGGGAGCTTTGAGCAACCTATCTGTCCCTGGAGGAGTGGTTCCAGCCCAGAAGTTAGTAGTTTATTGGCCATTTTGGGCTAATTTCTATCTCTTTAATTTCCCTACTATAAAAAATGCAATTGCATGGTTTTGTGCACCGGGCAGTGCCAGTTAGCTACGGTTAAATTATTCCTGGCTCCACTAAGTCTCCTCTTCAGTTTTTCCCTTGATACTAGTCTAAGTCTCAACATAAGCACTCAAAAAGCATCTTACAGCCCAGCACTTGCTCAGACCTAATAGCAAGCACTAATATACCCTGACACTGATTGCCCAGCAGGGCAAGGCTCTTTATTCACCCTTCACCAACCAAGCAACTAAGCAGCTCACCCTACTATTCAGGCATGACCAAAGGGCAACTTCAGGTGCACTCTCCAGTCCAGCTGGTGAATCTGGGTATCCTGAGGCAATGTTACAACTGCCTCATGTACACAGACAACCCTCTCCTACCACAAAACACTAACATATGTGAGAGATGCAATTATACAGCCAAACTGGAAGCTAAGCTGTTTCCACCCAAGACTGGAACAGACAGTCAAGAGGAGAAGGTTAACACTTGCACCACAACTCCAGCCGCACACAGACCTACTAAAACAGCACTGGCAAAAAATACACATAAATACACAAAGTCATACTCGGAGGCTCTAAATAAAAAACCTGCAAAAGCATCGGAGACCTCCAAAGCAGACACCCAAACAACCGGCACTTCCCGTCACAAACCAAACAACACATAAAACGTAAAATCAGTGTGCCGCACAATCACAGCTCTTAAGGCGAAATAACATACCTAACACACTAGTAATAGGTGACTCTATAGTCAGGCACACTGACGTCCCACTCACTAGGCTGTACAAGCAGAAGGTTACTGTTAGCTGCCTGTCAGGAGCCAGAATCCACCACATAATACAAGCACTCAGGTCACTCCAGAACAAGTACAAATATGACTCTGTCATTGTTCATGTTGGTGTGAATGACCTGAGACGTACCTCCCTGGACTACATAAAAAAGACATGGAAGAGCTCTCTGATCATGTAGCCCAGACTGGTATGACCCTGACCATGAGTAGCATCCTGCCCTCACCAAGAATGATACCTCAGTATAAAGAAAAAATTATCAATTTCAACAATTGGCTAAGCTTCTGGTGTCATTCAAAGGGGATCCAGTGTCTTTCAGCCTGGGATGACATGCTTGACAAGCCACATTGCTTCGCAAGACACAGCTTGCACCTGTCACCCCTAGGCTTTCGAATACTGGCCAAGGCTCTTGCTGCCCCCATAGTGCCTTTTTTAGGCAAGGCTCAAAAGTCAAACCCACCTCCGTAAACAGCGCAATTAACAAAAACTGAGGGTTATGCTACTCAATGCCAGGAGTTTAAATCTCAAAATGCATGCGCTCAAAGCACTCCTCAGTATGGAGAATGTTGACATCTGTGCAGTAACTGAAACCTGGTTCAAGGCTCCAGAGAGCACCCCAGCACTACTGGGCTACAACTCATACCACACATTTCGGCCACAGAATACGGACTGAAACACAAAAGGAGCGGGTGTATCCATATTCATCAAGGATACCTACACCTCCAGGTTAGTCACGCATTATGATACCTGTGAGATCATCCATGTGCAACTAACATCGGGCAAATCTGCAGTGCAAATTGTGGCCTCCTACAGATCACCCTCCATGACCCAGGACCACCACTCCACCTTTCTGGAGACACTGGAAAACATGAAGGTCCTACCAAATACCCTGATATTGGGCGATTTCAATTACCCTACCATTCACTGGGAAAACTACTAGAGTACAAATTCCCAGGCCCAGCACTTCCTGGAATTCATTAGCTCAAATGCCCTGGATCAGCTAGTAAACTCCCCTACCAGAGGTGAAAACATATTGGACCTGGTCATCACCAACATGGGTGACAGGTGTTTCACATCGGAAGTCAACCCATCATTGGTTAGATCAGACCATAAACTAATCACTCTGGATGTCCACACCCCACCACCACCCCCAACTAAGGAAACCACAGTAAAAAACTTTTCTAAAGCAAACTTCACCTTACTTAAGACAGAGGTGGTAAGTTTCACAGCCCCCACGCTAAGGGATAATGCTGCCCAAGATGCAGAAACCTTTACAAATGCACTCTATGAGCACCTACAAGGATGCATGGATCATGCCATCCCTAGCAAAACCAAGACTCACTCCTCTAAGAGAAGGAAACCAGTTTGGTGGACCCCTGCAATAAACAGGCTATACAATAGAAGGAGGAAACTAGTTCAGAAAAAAAGCAAATCCCAAGAAGGAAAGACATCCCTGATCATTATCAGTAAGAAACTGAGGTCCCTCATGAAATCATCCAAGGCTAACTTCGAAAGAAAAATAGCCAAGGATTCAAAAGATAACCACAAAGTATTATTTAGCTATGTTAAGAATCTAAGCGGCAACTCGCAGATATGCACTGAACTAGTGCAAAATAGCACAAAATATACTGAACCTACTGATATTGCCAGCATCCTGGCAGATAGATTCAGTACAAACTTCATCCCCCTCTCACCTCCAAAAGGGCCCACAACAACACTGGAAAAGTGCAGTGTCCCAAAAATCACAGACGCACAGGTGAAAACAGCCCTTTCAAAAGCCAAAAACACAATGTCAATGGGACCAGATGGTGTCCCAGGCTACGTCTTGCACGAACTACAGAATGAACTAACCCCCCACCTAAACACGCTGTTCACCCTCAGCATCTCCACAGGCTATGTGCCCATAGAATGGCGCACAGCAACTGTTATTCCTCTCCACAAAGGAGGGGCCACAACTGACCCTGGTAACTATCACCCCATATGCCTGACTAGCCTGGTCTGCAAGGCTATGGAGTGCGTCATCATGGAATTCATTAACAAAGACATTGGGAACCTCCAAACACTTGACCCGACCCAGTTTGGCTTTGTTAAGGGAAGATCATGCCTACTAAACCTGGTTGACTTCTTCGAGACAGTCACCAAGGCCATAGACAAGGGAAAGGTGGTTCACACAGCCTACCTTGACCTTGCCAAGGCTTTCGACACCATTCCCCACTGGGGTATTACAGAAAAACTCACCAGCCTGAACATAAACCCCTACGTCACAAGATGGGTTGCCAACTGGCTTACAGACTAAACTTACACGGTAAGAATAGCGGGCTCCAGGTCCAACTCTAAACCAGTCACAAGTGGTGTCCCACAAGGCTCGGTCCTGGGACCCCTACTGTTCAGCATATACTTCTCAGAAGTACAGGCAAACACAGGAGGACTATGGCTAACCAAGTTCGCCGATGACTGCAAACTGGGAGCCATAATTGACTCTCCGGCTGACAAGGACATCCTCCAACAGGGCTTTACTGAGACGGACACCTGGTGTCAGTCATGGCCTCAAGCTAAATGCCAAAAAATGCATAGTCATCCCGTTTGGGAAAAACAAAACACCCATGAATTACCACATAGGTGGCAGCCCCTTTAATACAGAAGAGGTAATAAGAGATCTGGGGACCCAGGTAGAGAGCAATCTCTCCTTTGACAATCATATTGCCAAAGAAGTTAGGAAATCCTTCTATGTGGCCCATCCAATTACTAAAGGGTTCGCATCTAGAAATAAAGAGGTTATAGTGCCCCTCTACTCATCACTCATTAGACCCATCATACAGTACAATGCCCCATTTGGGATGTACCTCACAAGACACTTTCAATAGCTGGAAAGACCACAAAAGTACCTCACCAAGAGGATTACTGGTCTCAAACATAAGTCCTATGCAGCCTGACTGAAAAAACTCTGGCTGTACTCAGTGGCATATTGCTTACTCTGAGGTGATCTCTGCCTGACTTACAAAGCCATGTCCAACTTAGAATTGATGGACATGCTCCACCTAAAGAAATCCAAGTCACTGCGAACCACGCGCTCTAGTGAGCTAAACCTCACCACAGCAATAAATAGAACATGCAGGAGGGATAGATTCCTGTCACAGAGACTCCCCATGCTTTGGAACAAAATTCCAAATTACATCAGGCAGAGCCCTTCACTAACACTCTTCAAGAGAAACCTTGACGAGTGGATGGGTAACAGAAAATACACCCCTGGGATCACTTCATTGACTCTGCTTGACAGAGGATCAGTTAATTAATCAATCTCTGGCTAGGCTTATAAATGCCCTCAGGCAGATAGCCTAGTACCTACCTATGGGATCCCTGGATCCCTTCAGGCAGGAGATGTATACTTATCATTCAGCCTCTCATGGTTCAATAGCCAGAACTGTCTTGATATACTTGACTAGTGAACTTTTTGCTAGTTGTTGCCATCAGCATGTCATATTCTCATCCTTATTTAATCACTTTTCTTTGAGAGTGGCATATCTCCTCCATCAAGTGGAGGCTTCCCTTGTCCCTGGTTTCTCTCTCTGGCTTTTTCATATGGCTACTTATGTTTCAGTGGTGGTTTGATGAGACTATCCAGGACTTTTGGTATAAGTATATGGCTAGTCCCCTTATGGATCTATCATTCAGGATGCTTTTGAGTGTGTTTTTAAATGCCACTCGGTACACGTGGGGCGCAAGATGTTGGAGATGGTGGGATGTGGAATTTCCACTGATATATGATTTACTCCTCCTTATTATTGCTACAGAAGTGATATGCAGATGCTAATTATAGATTTTGGTCCTGATTCCTAAAGATAAAGTTAAATAGATGCTATATATTAAAATTGCTACAGTGACAGAACAGTTCACATGTAATTGAAACTTGAAAGTTATAGCAAGAATAGCAAAATTGCACAGTATCAGTGTTGGGGTGAAATGTCTGGGAAGGACTGTGTTTCTGTTTTGACATTCTTCAAATATATGAAGTTCAGTTATCTTGAGTAGGAGACTCAGCTGGAAATATGAGTATAGCTCAAATGGTGGAGTTTTAATCAAATGTTTCTCTCCAATATGTCACTGAGGAAGCACACTGCGGGCAGAACCATAGCTAGTTATATAGTGCACTGTGCATCTCTCTGATCTGGAAAAAAAAGGATCCTCAAAGATGAAGGCAAAAAAGAAATAAATGAAAATAAAAGCACTTCTGCTCTGAAACTATAGCAAACCATGTGCTTCAAAAGTAACAAGCATCTTGCTAAAGTTAAAATGTTAAGATACCATACACAAAGCACTTCATCATTTCACCTATTTCCACAAATACAGTTTTGGCATTCATTCTGAATGCTGAGACCGGACTACCACACCATCAGCTTCTGCTGACCATGTCTCCTGCACCCCAGGAAGCTGTACCCTCCACCACTGCCCTAGCTACATCACTAACTATGGGTCATTTACACAATGTTTTTTCTTTATATTTTGCCCTTTTGCGTGATACCATCAAACCACGCTTCAATCAGACTATGTCCATTCAATCTTTAACAATGGAAAACAGCCCTGAGCTTGGATGAGAGTTGTTCAAATGGGATCATCATCCAGGCAGCCATGATAGTTTTTTTGCAACTTTGCTATCCACTCAATCTTAATCCTTTAGACCTGCTGCAGAGGTGATGTATCAGTCATATGAGTCTGGCATATCCCCTAGATTGGGACTCTGAAGAATTCTAGTGTTACCTTGCCCCTCCGAACAGTTGGAGTTGGCTAATTTCCTCACTGAGGTAGATGGATATTCCCCTCTGCCCCTTCCCCCACAACTTAGAAGGGCAGCATTATCTCCATGGTGTTAAAGTCCAAAATATTTCTTTGTACTTGAACACTATTATCCTGTCTTAGTAGTCAGCACAAAGTATAAGCTTTATATATGCTTGTGGGCTCAACAAATAAACAGGATTGTTGGCATTTGGCAGTCTAGTCCATGCTGTTCTGGCTGGTAGGCAGGGATAATATATGTAGGGTTATTTGGATACTCAGTAGGACCCAAGGTCTAAGGGTTCTTCTGCTAGTTGTCAACACTGATGCATACAGGCGTTCATGACAATATATGTTTCAAATCCTAAGTTTGAAATATTGCAACATTTCATTGATAAACAACTGCAGAATAAGTCGCATTGTCAATAAAGTAAAATATTTATTGCACTAGAGTACGCATAAAAATCTGTTTAAGCATAAATTGTTATAAACACAGTTTTTCATCTCCAGTACAAAACTCAGTGGGACTTATTCAGAACTAAAAGAACACTGCATCAGTGTTACATATACTGTTAAACATGTCGCACGATCAAACAATTGAGTCCTTAAAGACACATTTTTAAAAATCATCACATTAATGAAAATACCTATAAAAGTAATGTTAAAGTGAAAATGAAGTATAATAAAATCTCAATAAGAAGTAATTTATGTTTGTATAAAATCTTAACTTTTTAGTACTTTTTGATAAAAAAGTGAATTAATATAAAAATAGGAATCAAAGCTTAGCAGCACTTTGTTTAAGTACTGGAATCAAGGACACATAGTCACTCAGTCCAGGAGGGTGCATAGCATCTAGTTTAAGTTGCCATAGTAGTTCTTTGTATTCCACTCTGTCCTCCCATGAGCCACTCCTAGGGTTAGCAAAACTCTTTCTAAAATAATAAATGAAAACTACTTAAAGGAAACACATTTTACTGAGTGTCTGAACAAAGTTCACACCCCCCACACCCCCCTACTTAAATATATCAATTCTGATATTGCACTACAGTGCAGAAATGGGCAGATTCAATAATTTTGACATTGTGAGTTTAGACTAATTTTATTTCAACATTTTGATCATTCAATATAGCACATTCAACCAATTCATTTTCAGTCATTTAGCATTCAACATTTTGAAGGTAAACCATCTTCATATATATGTTTCTTAAGAATGCATTCAGTTTTACCCACATAAAATGAAGGGCACTCTGAACAAACTGCTAACTGTACCACTTCTTTTGTATTACAATTTCCTCCATTGGGAAAGGCAGTAGAATTTAATGTATTGTTAAGTGTTCAGTTTCCAAAATGAATCTACATTGGTTACAAGCGCCACACTTTCTGGTACCTTTCTTTGTAATCGTGTGTGTGAACTGTCTCAGTTTTTAATAACATGATTTTAATATTTCTTGCCTTCTTGTATATAAAAACTGGTTCATCACCCAGGATACATCTAATAATTCATTTTGGAGAATGAATCTTTAAGTCTTAACTTTAAGGACTTAATTGTTTCATCATGTGATTATGTTTAACTGTTTATATAACATTGTTTGATGTGGTGTTCTTTTAGTTCCAAAGAAGTCTCAGTGAGTTTTGTATTATGTATGAAAATCTGTGTTTTAAAATTTATGCTTAAATGGATGTTTATACATACTCTGGTGCAATAAATACTTAACTTCATTTAGAACATGATTTGTTCTGCGGTCATTTATTCTTTTCCTGTTGGTGTGCTTTCTTTCTTTGTGAAGTTTTACCAGTACACCTGTGCCTCTGTCTTTTTGGAACATTTTGTTGATGTTATAAAGTCTTTTGATCATTTTGGTGTAATATGTATGTACAAAAATAGGGAAAGGGGTTGTGAATGTTTGAGTGGATGGATGGATGGATTGATGGATGGATGAATGGATGCTGGGTTCTGGGATTTCAGTCAGTTGTTATTCCTTTTGTGTTAAGAAGCAAATATGTTCTCTGCCATCTGTATTATTTGATTTTTGCAAAAACATTTTGCATATAAAGGTAGGGAGTTCCTCCATACTCTTAAAGAGAGAGACTGAATGACAGGTTAGAATGTATTACTTTTTATGTGGATGATGTTCTAGTTACCCTCCTTTAATTGGATGATACTTTATTCAAGCCCAATTGACTCTAGGTGTCATCTGCAGATACTCTGACATTTGGATAAATTCCTGTAGGTCAGATAAATGTAGTTCTCAACATTTATACCATGTATTGCCCTTCTCAGATGGTAAAAGACAAATTCCCCTTTAAGTGGATAAATATATATATATATATATATATATATATATATATATATATATATATATGAGAGAGAGAGAGAGATATAGATATAATTTTTAACTGCTTTGAAATTGAATTTTTTTGTTAATTAAAAAGAAACGCGAAGGGGCATAAGTGGCCAGTAGAAGTGTTGTATGTAGGTCAAAAAGTATCTGTCCTTAAGACTTCTGATAATCCCATGATGATATATCTTCTAATTGCAGCAGTGGCCTATTTTCCCTTTAGGGTTGCTAATAAATGGAGGCAGAAAATGTATAATCTTCTTTGGGGATCCTTTCAGCACAAAGTATAGGTGGCTGCAACAATGAGGAATAAAGAAGAGGGCAGCCTCTAGTTTCCTGCTGTGGCACAATGTCTTTTGCTTTGTTGGCATTCCATGGTTATCAAGCCCCCCTGGAATATGAAGGAACTTAACAGGCTTTTTTAGACTTTGAGCAACATAATGGAGACAGCAGCAGCAGCAAACAGATGGATATTTCTGAATTGCTATGACATCCTTAAAAGAGATTAGATCCCTACTTGGTAACTTTCCAGTTATGCTTCCCCTTATTCTTAAGGTGCATATGGTTCTCAATTCATCTCTTCTAATAGAAGCAAATGCATTCTTTTGATACATATAAGTAAATTATCAGTAATGGCTGCTGCCAGAAGGGATTTTCGACTGAACAGATGGGCTTAAATGAGGCTGGTTCAGGGGATTAATTTAAGCAAGTAAGCAGTAATGTCCAATAGGGTGTGTGTTACTGTAGAAATAATACATGCCCAGGGGTGTTCTGAGGCCTGATGCCACAGGCGTACGGCATCATCACCCCTGGAAGGGCATTATTTCCATAACAACACTCACCCGGAAAGGCATTGTTGTGATTAGAGAATGGGCTGTCTGCAAATTTGTTTTATATTTTTTGTTTGCTTTTTAATACTATATGCATACTTTTTATATATTTCTGATGTAAAATAGTTTCTCTGCCTAATGAATCAAACTTGCTTTACAATGTAAACAGAAGTATTGTACATAAAAAAGTACATAAAACTATAAAGATATGCAAATATTTAATGTTCAGAAACACACACATACACAGACATTCAAATGTATAAACATACAGAATCGCACACACATAAACACGCAGAGCAATTAGCAGTCACTTTTTATCACTCTTCATCTCCACCCCCATGTCCATTGTATTTGCTGTATTTTTTTTCAGTTAAGCACTGTCATTAAATAAAAAAAAGTAAGGGTTACCTAACTCTTAATGATTAATTAATCCCTTCCAGTACATTGCCTGTTGCAGTCAGATCTGTCTGTTGCTCTCAGTGTCTCATTCACTCCTACCTACACTGACATGCATGCATGCAAGCACACTTGCAAACCCATTCATGCAATCACATCAACACAAATGCACATACAGGCTTTCTTTTCTTTTCTTTTTTTTACTTAGTATTTATTTGAACTGAACGCTTGTTAAACAGTAAAACAATGTTTAGTGAGCATAAAAAAATGGCAGCCATTTAGATTTTTAATTATCTGAGTTTCAAAGCAGTTTAGTAAGCCGCAATAAAGGGGTGGACTCAGTTTCACAGGGCTTTACCTGTACATTAACACCCTGTTGGAGAGCACTTATTCTCCAATCAGGGTGGCAATGAATAGGCCATACATTCTCTAATAAATAATAAGGGTATTAGATTTTTTAGAGGCAAGGAGTCATTTTTGCAACCAGAACACTAGATGGTATATACTGGAGTTTCCACTTGTATTGGTAAAATATGATATGTTGGTGAGGTGAGTCTGATGGCACATTTTGTGCATTACTGGACATGAAATGTTTTGTTTTTGATACAGAGACAGCCTTAAGAAATTATGAAGGCCACATACCATCTACCATGGGACAAGATATAGTTGCTGAGGATGCCACTACTGGCATTGTCCTGAGTTAAGATTATTTTCATGGGGAATGCTACATACAGTTTTCCTTTTATAGACTATACAAAATCAGTCTTATTCTCCCTGCAGAATGATGGAGATGCTCTTCAGATAACTGTTAATGGAAACACATTTTGTTGCTCGCCACAAGCTGGATGCCTTTGGGGGCAGGCTGAGGTCACATGTTGCTCTGATTTGAGTTCTTATTGGTGCTGTAGGTTTAAAATAATATGCATCTCTTGGAAATGTGGACATTTTCACATATTCCTCTCTTTTAAGGTCTCTTGGCCATTAATCATAAATATATTATGTGGTTTCAAAGCTAGTTAATACCTTAGATGTGACTCAGTGACACCTATTAGCTGGCATCATAGGTGTAGTGTACCTTAACAACTACTCTTAAGGGTCTGCTATCATTCCTTCTACTGATTTGTGGTCAGTGCCGCTACCAATCTAACCAATACTGTATATGGATATGATGATATGTCAGTGTGCAACCTGCCTTAAGCTCTTGATTTCCCTCCCATGATTCAAGTTTTTTCCCTTTCTGGTTTCTTTTCTGTAACAATAAAAGTTATATTAGAGGAGGTTTGATAAAGATTAGCCAAAGTGATGTAGGGAAGGAAGGTGCACCACCCTAGGTCCTCGGTAGAAACTCTGGGAAAACATCTACTGATACGTTCTCTATTTATTGTATATTCTTAGGGCGCCAAAATTATTTCTAAGCCATGCCAGTCAAATTTATGTATGCATGCAGTGTTCAACAGCACTGAAGCTATGGCTTTATCTGTACACATAATGCAAACATAGGCTATGAAGTAACAAGTCATTGATCAATATTATTACCAATTGTCATTAAAGTTACTGGCATGGCTTTGGAGTTCCGACATGTAATCATAATACTGTTTTCATGTAACATGAAAATGTGTAGATTATCATGGAATGATTTTACCTCCATTGTGAAGTGATTCCAAAACAGCAGTGTAAAATTAACAAACATCTTCAAATCAATTGTAAATTATGTTTCCATTTTTATCTAGCTTACTTTACACACAGATCATGAAAATCTGCCAAGTAGAGTGATAAATAATTTCATTGACTGTACACAAGCAATATGATGTTGAATGTATTAATAGAATTTTCTTTCCTCATTTCAGCACCAAGAGGCACCCTAAAAGAACAGACAAGTGTATCAGTTGATGTTCATGCAAAGGATAAAGCAAATGCAATTACACCTGTAATTGTAGGTTCTAATACAAGTATTGCTATGCCTATTAAAATAATAACTGAAGCTTACAACAGAAGTCTTCCCCTACAAGGTAATTATTTACTGCCTTATACTTAGCATGTGGTTAAGCATGGGGCTGTTTCCCCTACATATGTATATCTTTAATTTGGTTTGTGGACATCATAATGATATTAGTATGCATTTAGTTGAATTACTTACCATTCTATTTTTATTTTGCCATTTAATTCTTGTTAATGACTCATCCTGAAAGGATACATTTTAGCCAAGGCTCAGGTCAGATGGTCCAATAAACTCAATGTTATATACGGCTCAAAACACATTGTTAGTACACGGCTGAAGTAAATACTAATGTTAAAATGTATAACTAGGCACGCTTAGAGAAAGAGGAAATCAACCTGAGAAAAGTACTCTCAAACTGTATAACAGCATCAACACCCTATGCCAAAGTAAGTGGAGGTTATGTAACTGAATGATTGCTAGAGCACCTGATAGTGACTTTAAGTTTTCTATTAGTTTGTAGTTGAACAAGTTAATATGCAGGGCATTCTTCTCATGGATATGTAGCTCACCACAAGCAGAAGGCTCAAATACTGAGAAAGCACAGGTATTTACTAGGCTTGTGGTGTAGGAGACCACTGATGAACCTAGCCCAAATTTCTGTTTTCCCCAAAGCACTGTCTGGTTAAGTGACTTGCTCAGGGTCACACAGTAGACAAACGAGGGATGTGGGAATGTACCAGAGAAACTACAGCTTGCTGCCTTAACCCTTAGCACCAACAACTAGATGGTTGCTAGAATGAAATTTAATAGACGTGGTCAAAATAAAGACACCATTGTAACAGCAGCAATATTATGCTCCATGGATCTTAGTTAATGGGCATGTGCTCAGTGCTATGCTAAGAACTGTAGCTTGTGTATCTAGGTATAAAATTTCTGGTCTGCTTTTTACATAAGATGTATCCATCCAGTTCTGTGGAGTGCATGCCAATGATGTTTTATACAAGGACACTGAAGTATCAATATGCAGATACTTAAAAAAAAAAAAAAAAAAAAAAAACTTGTTAGATCATTTTTTTTTTCGTGTCTGAGCTGAGTATCAGCTTCTTTCTCAACAGCAATACATGCTACAGGATCCAGAAATCTAGAATACTGGTGACAACTTTAAGATGTGCATTAATTTTGGTTCAGGCTATATCATATACATACAGAGAAAGAGGGAGAGAGAATATAAGGAATTGTCATAACTACATGCCGTTGAAAAATTACATCAAATAGAATGGAATGGTTTTGCAAGGGCAAGCCTCCTTCACCCTCACACCTTCAGTATGTTATATATTTATTTTAAGTTTGTTTACCAGGTAGTGCACTGATCACAACGGACCAATTTAAGTCATAACCTATATGATTACAATCACATTGGAAAGTAAGAAATACAATGAAGTAGAAAAAGAAGACACACACACACACACACACACACACACACACACACACACACACACACATATATGTGTGTATATATGGGTCTACTGCTTTTAGTCGAATTACATTTGGTCGAAAATGATTTCAGGCAGCCCACTTCACCGAAAATGCATTTCACTGAAACCCATTTGGTCGAATTCCATTTGGTGAAAATGGAATATAGACCCTGCCCCACTGCAGTGCGACCCTGGAGTGAGAATATAAAGTAAGGGAGGGTGTGGGGGGGCACAGTCCCCCACACTGGGGTGTGGGGGGCGTAGCCCCCCATACCCCCCCAGCATAATTGCAATGTATGCACTATTATATACATGTGTATCCATTAAAAATACATTGAAACATATACTGTCAGTAACATCTAGCTGCAAAATATGGGGGGCTTCGCCCCCCCACACCCCCTTTACTTTATATTCTCACTCCAGGGTTGCACTGCAGTGGGGCAGGGGCTAAATTCCATTTTTGACCAAATAGAATTCGACCAAATGAGCTTTCAGTGAAGTGGGCTGCCTGACATCATTTTCAACCAAATGTAATTCAACTAAAACCAGTAGACCCATATATATAAATATATATATATATATATATATATATATATATATATATATATATATATAGGTGCCAGGCATTGGAGCAAACAGCAAGTGACGCTATTTGACTGACACAGACAGTTGGTGGACATGTGTGAGAGATTGATAATCCCAAGCAGGGGAATATTTCCTTTCCAAGGTGATTGTACAATCTCGGAGTTAGTATATATAATTAGCAAAGGATGTGAGGGTTGCAGCCCCCCCCCCCCACATGGAGGGGTGCAGGGAAGGTTTCCCTGCTGCAAAAACACTTGCTGTGCATTTAGTCCACTCTGGGGTAATCTCTGAAGCATGCACAGAATGTGCCAATATCTGTGACTTTGACATTATGACATTGCTCTATAGGGTGTCAGGGCACTTGCTGTTCACGTCAGTTCCCTATAACTATATATATGTGTGTGTGTGTATATATATATATATATATATATATATATATATACACATATGGGTCTATATTACATCGTCAAACTCACAGGAGTTCGAACAATGTAATATTGAACCATGAAGTTCGAAACCCAAGAATTACGAAAACACAGAACAGAGATTTTTTTTTTTCCCGGGGAAAAAAATTGCTGTTCCGGTACAAAAAAAACCCACTTACACTTTAAACTTAAACTAAGTGGGGAGCTGTGCCCCCCATTTAAATATACCAACTTCGAGATCGCACCACAGTGGAGGAAATAGCAAAGCCTCGAAAACGGCCCACTGATTTTTTTTCCCTGGGAAAAAAAATCTGTGTGCCATGGTTTCGCAATTTTCGTATTTCGAACATTTGGGTTCGCTATTACAACATTCGCATTCCTGTGAGTTCGACATTGTAATATAGACCCATATATATATATATATATATATATATATATATATATATATATATATATATATATACACACACACACACACACAAACACATATATAGATATATACAAATCTATATACACAAATATATCTATATCTATGTATATACTGTGTATATATATATATATATATATATATATATATATATATATATATATATATATGTACACATATTTGTACATACATTACTATCAATACCTGCAAGAATGAGCTTTAGGCCTTAGTAAAATCTTCACACCAAGAGACAGAAAGGGAAAAAGGGAAGACTGACAAACATATAATTAAAAGACTAACTGCAAGTTTTACTAAGCAAAAGATTAAATCAGACAAGCAATCCTACAACCAAGTGCTCTAACACAAATATCACAGCAATCTAAACAACTTCTGCATCTCCATTAATAGACTCCTTTATCCTGGCCAATCTAACATACCTCTCCCACAACAAACAACAGCATTGCTTCCCAATTCAATTCCCATTTTATATGAACTGTTCTCTCCTTACTCAAAGATATCCCCTTTCTCCAGCCACAGTCTCACAAAAAACTGAAACTCATTCAGGTCAGTTTAGTTTCTAGCCTGTCTCAACAGCAGCTATAAAATATCTGTACACATTAAAATCAATCACCTCAGCAGTAAACATTTATCAGCTGAGTTTCAGAAAGCATCATCAGACACCCTTGCCAAACCTGTCTCTATTGTTATAAATCATTCTATTTCAGAAAACAATGTCCCAGCCCTCTAAAATTTTTTTTTATTATACCCCTACACAAAGAATGCACATCCACAGAATTCACCAACTACTGACGTATAGCTATCCTCTAAAATATGTCAAAAATTCTGGAAAAAGGGACCGACAAGATGGCTGCACACTGATCAACAGATTAATTTCAGTTCTCCCAGTGTAAAAAAAGAAACTAAGACATAAGAGTCAGTGATATTGGCAGCTTGAGTAACAGTCAGTGACTGGTTAGTAAGTACACTGCCTGGATGTCGGCAAAGAAGAAATGTAGACAACCTGAAAGGAAATCAACCAAAAAAGATGAAGGGAACATACTGTCTGGGAGGACTCCTGCAGTTGTTCAGCAAAAAGCAATTCAAGTTTCAGCTTTGGTGCAAGTGACAGCTTCCAGTAATTTATAGGAAAAAAATTAATTAAACATACTCAGAGGTGATTAAAATAAATTAAACACTGAAGGAGTATATCAACTCAGATATGTCTGGAAAAATAAAAGAAGCTTGAACTAGCTATTCCAATTAACTCATAAAACTGCAAAAATCAAGGTTGTAAACTTCTCAAGAAGAGTTGTTTCAAAAAATGGTAGTATTAGAAGACACTATAAGCAGATAAAACCCAACATTTTCTGCTGTACCGGAGAAACTATAATGAACAAGGAACAAACTATATTAATTTTATGGAAGGACAAATAAGCAACTGAACTGGTATTCCACAGCAGGATTTCTTAATTGAACAGACACATGAAGTGTATGCTCCAAACCTGGCAATGAGAAAACAACCATGACATATAGTTGTAAAGAGTTGATCCTGACAAAACTGTGGCAAAAGGGAAAAATATTAAAAAATGGAGACTGCTGAGTATTTGTGGAAAACGATTATTCACTCTACAGCAGGCAGAAGAGTTGCACATTTATCCTATCAATCAGGGAATGTTGAGAGGCAGGTATGAAATTCCAGCCGCTGTATCGAGCTGTCTTCAGAATATTTTTACCTGGCAGATCAATGGCATTTTTGAATACAGAACAGGCTAATGAAGAAATAAAAAAGTTCACCAAACAAAATGTGAGCTGACAAATAGAAGGGTACTCTGTTTCTCATTCTTCTGACAATAAAGCTCATAGAGAGACTTTCCTAGTCAAACCTTTTCCAATGTTCCAAAGGTAAATTCTTGAGAAACATAAAAAAGCACATGAGCTGACTAGAAGAATCAGGAGTACCTTGGCCTTGAATCAGAGTCTTGTATTGGGAAAGATGAATAGGAAGAAGACCAGCAACACTGAAATTAGTGAATAAATGGCAGACTATAAAGCACAAATCACATTTGTGAAACATGGCTTTGTTAGAAAAACGTGCCTGAAAAATACTAGACTTGTGCTGACTTTGTTAAACTTGTGGGTGAAATGTAAAGCGTATACCCATTTTATGTTATTACTGTTTAGAAGGGAATTAAAAGGAAAAATAATTACCTGAAAGAAAAACATGTTTTGTTCTTATTAGGTTTTGTATAAAAGTGTTCATGATATAAATCGTATGCTGTACATAGTAAAGCATTTTAATGTAGTGTGTAGTCAGGGGTATTTTAAATGTGAGGACGTATTTTCAGTGATTGTTGTATGTGTTGAAGATATTAAAGTTAACATTTTTTTTTAGTTGTAGGAACTATATATTTTACATTATACTGTATCAAGCAAAGAAATGCTGGACAAAAGCAAGTTTAAAATTAATATGTTGTGATCTTGGGCTGTTGGGGTGGGGGTAGGGTGTAAAAGTGCACTGATTATATTATATGTAGAATTAAGACATTTACCCTTGTTTTCACAAGGGTGAATGCCTAAATTAATGCCCTTGGTTGAAGTTATAAGCAATTATTTTTTGTAAGCAAGTAGGCTTGAAAAATAAGACTAAATGATGAAAGACATGAAAAATGCTAAATTTCTTACATCTGCAAAGATGTTAGATTGTTTTCTTTTTTTCCATCAAATGTTCAGTGGGAGTCAAGATGTCTGTAGATAAAGACAGTTCTGCATTCCATTCTCAGTGAAATTTACAAAGATTCATTGCTGACTATTTTGACATGGAGACAAGCTGTCTGCAGGTGCAAGCAATTAATCTTGAGAGCTCTGAGCATTCTTTCCTAAGGGAAATGCAAAAGTTAAAGATATAATGAAAAGCAGTTAGTGAAAAATAAAGTTTGAAATTATGGGAATTGTAGTAGTATGGGGCTATTGGCAAGGGAGGAAGTTTACATTGACATGTATTTATCTTCCACCCAAAACTGCTATTATAGAACATAAAAAAAATTCAGGGAGAAAATAATTCAGAATGGAATATTACTTATATGTAGGAATAGCACTTCACGTGTAATAGTGAGGGTGTACAGGTGGATCTAAAAGGTAAAATATAACAAATTAGGGTAGATTTCTGACGGAATTTATGAAAATATTTGGCATAGAGGATGGGAATTCAGTAGTAGGAACTCTGAAAGAATTTAAATATTATTCTCCTAGGTGCAATAACTGGGCTACACTAGAAAGAAATGATATTGCACAGGATCGTGTGCATTTAATTGAAAGCTTTCAGAGACATCAAATAACTACTTCAGATTATGCACCAATAAAAACTAAGATAAAAATGCAGGGTAAAGAAGGACAAATCAGACAGTGGTGCTTTCCCACCTACCTGTTAAAAAAGAGGAATTTAAGGAATGAGTATTGGAAATTATTTGAGAGTTATTAGGGAAGAAAGAAATGTCAGAGACATTATAGCTAGTGAGTGGGATAAAATGAAAATGGAAATTAAAAGTATGGTAGAAATAAAAGAGAAAGAGATATGGGTAAAAAGTAATATGAATTACTTAGAGGAACTGACAAAGGTAAAATATTGCAAAATAAGTGGAAACTCACAGAACCAGAAGAGGTGCAAATACACCATACAGAAGAGAAAATAAGGGACTATTTGGATAATATACATGGGTTTAGAAATAGTGCTGTTAAACAACTGTTTTTGATAACTCCACAGCACAAATAATTTTAGCACAATGACTTGGCAAAAGAAAGTAGAAAGGGTTGTTGCCAACCATAGGGAACAAGATTATGAGTGCTGAGTTGCTTACTACAGCAATGAAAGATAAGGTATGTGGTTGTGTGAGATATCTGTGAGAGATCTTTCCTGTCAGGTGCTGGAAGACAAAGTGCTGCTGCGAGAGTTGTGTCATATTGCTCCCTAATATCTAAAGAATCATTTCAGTGCTGGTTAAAGAATGACATCACATCTGGTCACCTGGCTCTGGTACAATACACACCCAGAGCTTTGCTAAGATTTATTGCAGTATCTGAAAGCTATAAAACAATTTCAAAAAATTCCACCATTGTAAGATTCCGAGTCCTAGTTCTCCCAGACATTTTTGTCTCTGGCTCCAATCAGACCTGTAGGATAAAATCTTTATGGCCTAAACCAACCCATTTAATTTTCAACCTATTTTTTCAAAATTAGCTGGGCTTCTCTTCCAGAATTCTCTGTTAAAACATATACATTTAATCAGTTATAATAATACTGTATGGCATACATGTATCTCTTTTCTGTCCAGCAGGACCCACTGATGATGCATTTTTAAACAAGCATCTGTACAAATCAGTGTGATAGTCAAATGACATTAAATTATTTATAAAACTCCAGCTGGCTATGCTGGCATATGCTACACATGCACTCCCATACTCTCCCTGGCACAGATGGCACTACCTCATATCATCACAACAACCATGGAAAATATTATATTCATAAAGTAGCAGAAAGTATTCTAAGAACTAAGCCAACATGGGAATGTACAAAGGAGATTTTGCCAATAGGGTTGACTGAAAGTAGAATACAGAAAATTGGCAAGTGTGGGCTGGAATTTACTGGAAGAAACTAACAAAAGAACCAAGGTACTGGGAGAAAATAACTAGAGAGGGAAATGTAACATAGCGGGATGAGGCCAATAAGGCATTTGGACTGCAGGCTAGAGGCCACCTTCCCTACTAAGGATGGATATCACAGTATAGGCAAAGAGAAAGGGATAGGGGAATACTAAGTGAAAGACCTGCTCTGGAGAAGTTTTTAGTTGAATCTAGAAAAGAAGCTGCTGTTAAAAAGGGGATTATTAGTAGGGCATATAAAATACTGCATGATAACTATAAAAAACAATCAGTGGAGGTTAGAAAAGATTGGGAAGAGAAACAGGAAAAGCAATTTACAAAAGAACAATGGCAGGATACATGTATGCTCCCAAGTCTGCAACAAAGTCTTTAAGGTTTAGGATCTTTGGAAGTGTTTGCATTGGTATTTTTATACCCGAAGCAGACTTCAAATAATTTTTTCTCAGGTAGATATCAAATGTTGGAGATGTGATATGAAAGAAAGATGTAACTGGAAACATATATTTGGGGAGTGTAATGAGTTGGCAGATTTTAAAAATTCCCTTCAGAGTACTCTGTCAGAAATAATAGGTGAGCAAATAACTGTAACTAAAGAAATTATTTTTTGAGTTGGAACACAGGATATGAATTGTCTAGACATAGTAAGGCCTTATTTAGTTTAATTCTGTTGGCTGCAAAAAAGCAATCCTGGAATATGGAAATCAAAGTCTAAATCAACTGTATCTGAGGTACTGAAGATTATAAAGGAGAAAAAGAACTGAAAGAAGGTTCTTTAGAAAAGGGAAGGAGCAAATTATGTAGAAGTTAATGGAAACTGGGGAAGCAATGCATGCAGAATAATATTCAGGAGTTTGAGGAGTGAGGTTTAAGGGAAAGTAGAAATTCAGAAATTTATGTAATGTTGAAATGATTATACTTACAAAGAAAGAAAATATATATGATATATAATGCATGTAAATGGAAAAACTGGTAAAGTGGTTTATTTTCCTTTCTGTTGATTTATATTTGCTTATGTCTTAAGTGATAAGTTAACAAAGGTATTTTAAAAATCCTGCAACACTCTCTCTTACCAAAATGTACTTGCACAACTTTCATCCTTCAACCTCTCCCACTTAACCCTGTCATGGCCCCATAGCTATCTCACAAACAGGAGGAGTCAAAATAGCTCCAAGGCATTTCACCCTTCTTACCTGTTTTCCTTGGAGTCCCACAGGGTTTAATATGTAGTGCCCTCTCATTTATAAACTTCACACATCCACCAAGTATGCAACCATAATACAGTATGCGGAGGATGCCACCATCATCTGCTCAACCCCAACCCTCTCAAAACTTAATGACCTCAACCAGGACTCCTTCTTATTCATTAAAACATGGTTAAGAAAAATCTCACCTTCATCAAAATCCTAACAAAAAATAATAATGTTCTTCACCTCAAAATATTTCTCAGATAAAAAACAATATTTCAAGATACTCTCTGAAAATAACATCAGAATAGAAATAGTACACAAATTACAGCTACTGGGATTTACAATAGAACATCTAAAATTTGACCTACACATTCTCCAAGCTGTTAAAAAATACAACATCAACTTGGTTTATTATACAGAAGTAAACATTATCTCACTGACAGCACTAGAGAGACCACTGCATCAACCTAGTTACTACCATCTCCCTTTTATGCCTCCCCATCATGACTAACCTTCATAGTAGCCAAAAAGTAAAAGTAGACAGCTGCTAGATTTGCCACCAATCTACCTACAAAAGTCACAGTTAGCCTTAAAACAGCTGTACTGGATAGAGCTCACACAATATCTTACCAACTCACCATTACGTATTGTCCATAAACTAATATATAACCCAGAAAACTGTCCAGCATTTCAAAGCACCATACAATATTATTCCCAGGCAGGGAACTGCATTCTCAAAATAAATCATTTGTATTCACCATCGAATCTAACAATACTGCTGTTGACTCACTCTCCTCTGGCTATGTCTCCAAACTTTGGAACTCCCAATAAAGCAAGTTGTAAAATGAAAAGTTTTCAAAACTCAACTTAAAACACTACCTAAATAACTCATGGCTATACTCCTGCTCAGTCCAGGCTAATACCTTAACTGTAAGCACCAAAAAATACTGTTTCTTTTACTACTTACTGTGTCACTGCATACATGCAGTTTTTGTGTCTCCCAACCTTTGCACTTTTTTTCAAAATAAAAGCCTATCATATCATTTCTCACTCAAGAAACTTTAGCTAAGTACTAACGTAGGATATTTGTAAACACAGTTTAAGGTTATTATACAGTTTTTGCGAGTTTTTTTTTTTTTTATGAATAGTATGTACAATGTACAAAAAGCATAGACACTAAATAGAATTCAATTGCCATATGAGGAGGCATATTGCAGTAGGGCCAACAGACTGAATTTGAAGTTTTGCAATACTTGAAAGACTAAGGAAATTTAGAGAAGAGATGTGTAGCTTATTATAAGTCATGAATGAAGTTGCACTAAATTCTTGCCCATGGACTGCATTTGAGTTTTTTAATACATTATATTCAGTAGAACATCGTATGTCTTGAAGTAGGACATTCCAGCTTGGTGAAATAATTTTAGAGCCGTCATTTCCTGCTTTGGCCAGGGTTAAAGGAAGGCCTGATCAAAAGTGTGCATGCATGGTTATGTGGAGACTAAAACATTTGCCTAAATCTTAACATATTGGTAGCAGAAGGCTATAGACATTGCCTAAAGATCAAGAAATTTAAGAGTAAAGAGGATCTAGCTGTAACCAACAACAATTTAGCTTTAGAGACTTTGCCACATATATAGATAGGTAGATAAGTAGATAGGTAGATAGTTGTATAAATGCACACACACACACAGACACACACACACACGTGAACCACAACTCTGCAGACCCAAATCTTTACTGAGCAATAGAATGTGGTTCAGCTGTTTCTTGCAGATGACACACTGATAACAGAAAGGTCATATTCACTATGTGGAAAGGGTATGCCATTTCCAATAGTGGTCTAGCATCTTGGGTAACTAGAAGGATATTTTGTCAAAAATGACAACTGACCTGAAATTTTCTCATTGACATTGAGTGTAGTGATAAAAAGACAAACAGGAGTCAAGCCACATGCTCAGAGTACTGCAGAACTATCACAATATGGTGACCATTACTGTAATGAATGTCCTAGTAAGAATCTATAGCAGCAAGTTGTCTATGAATACTCAACAATTAATCCTTCTGAGATTGAAATGCTACCCAGAAAAAAGCCACTCTTTTAGATTCAGTCAGTCCTTTTGTAATAATTTCTTAAAAGTTAGTGCTAAATTAGATTTCCTGACAAGTACTATATAATCTGCAGGAAGTGTCAGACTCAAATCAGACTGATCAAAAGGAAACAGAATTTATAACAGAAAGAACAACTGTATCCCCAAAGTTAATGGGGTCAGTGCCTATTTCATAGACAGAAACCATATACAAAGTTCCTTAGCAAAGCTAAGAGTAGAAAGGAACTAAATGCATTATGTTGGAAGAAACAGGTCTATAGCAGTTCGTCGAAATCGCAATTCAGCAAACTGCAGTTCAACAAACAAAAAACAGTAAGAGTTCACTTAATCAAATGTTCACATCCGTGAATGTGTTACATAGGGAAAGGAGTTACTTTTTATTTTTTTATTTTACATTTGTTTACTGGGATGGTCCAACTAGACACAGGTCAATTTTCAGAGGAGGCCCGGGGAGGAAAGCTCCATTGTAGGTACCAAATTAAACATTATAATTAACAATTTTAAAAAAGCAAATATTAGAAAACATGAAAAACAATATGAAGAAATACTGTATAAGCAAAAATGGAATTACAAGAGATATATATTCAGAGAATAAAAGATAGTTAAACATAGATATTTGTGCGATAAGTCTACAATTTCCATCAGCAGTTATAGTTTCATAAGACTGTAAAAAAATTTACAGTGGTTGAAACAGGCAGTGAGTTTTATGGAGTGAAAGAACAGAAGGAATTATGTGATGCAAGGGCATAGCCATTTTTCCACAGTGTGATCTAAGTGAGTTTTTAAAGTGGGTAAGAGTAGAGGCAGAAATCAGAGCAGAAGGGAGGTTATTCCAGGTCCTAGCTATGGAGTGAGGGAACAGAGCTTTTCCTGCCGTTTTGTTAGGACAATTTGTATTATAGTGGGTGAGGAGTTATCCTAGTGCTGGGGTTTTTTCAGGATGTCTTACAACATTGTAGGCAATGACTAGCTGGTAGTAGTTCAGTAGTTGGGGACGTTCTAGCCATTTTAGTTCCCTTGGAGCCTGGCAGTGGTGGGTTCTGAAGGTGGAGTTATTAGCAAACTTGGTGATTTTGTTATAACATGACTCAAGTCTGGCAAAGTCAAGTTTTCTGACATGGGTAAGGATAGGAGCGGCATACATTAGAGTGGACAATAGGTGAGTTTATGCAAGGGTAATCCGAGCTTATTTTGTGAAGGATTTTCTGTGTCTATATAGTGTTCCCATGTTTTATGGACCTTTTTGATTGTTTGTGAAATATGGATGTCAAAAATTAGGTTTTTGTCAATTTCTATGCCCAGGAGTTTGGTGTGTTCAGAGGGAGAGATAATAGTGCCATTTTTGGAGGAGATAGTGAAGGCTAGAGGGGTAAGTATGGTTTTATTGGGGGTGAAAAGTAGCAATTTAGTTTTATTAGAATTTAGGATAAGTTGGATTTGAATGATCCATGTTTCAACAGAGCTAAAAGATTCCTGAGTGAGTTGTTGCAACGTGGTGATTGATGGTGCTGAATAAATAAGAGTTGAATCATCTGCATTTTGTATAAGTGAAGCATGCTGTGTGGTGGAATGGAGATTATTGATAACTATGGAGAAAAGAAGTGGGCTTAATATTGAACCTTGTGGTACACCTATGGTAGTTGGGAGTAAGGAGGATAGTACACCTTGCCATTGGACAGCTTGTTTTCTTTTAGACAGCTAGCTTTTAAACCATGCTATAGTGGATAGGGCAAAGGATAGGGAGACCAGGGTGTCAAGTAGTGATGAATGTGAGACATTGTCAAATCCTTTGGAGAGGTCTAAAAATATTGCAGATACAAAGTTGGTTGACTAGATTGGTAAAAGAGAGCAGAGCAGTTGTTGTGCTATGGTGTTGCCTGAAACTGTACTGTGTGGGGGAGGAGATTATGTGAGTTTAGGAAATACATCACTTGAGAATGTATACATTTCTCGAGTATTTTAGATGAGGGAAATAGAATGGCAATGGGGCAATAATCTGAGTATTCATAAGAATTTCCACCTTTATGAAGTAAATATGATGCCTTCCATAGCTGTGGGATGTAAGAGTCTTGTATGGAGCGGCTGATAATGGAAATAGGGTAGGATAAGGATTCAGCAGCTATTTTTAGGAAGTTGGCTGGTAGGTTGTCGGCGGCAAGGGTGGTGGGTTTTAGTTTTAGGAGGTGTTTCTTAATTGTGGAGGTCGGTATGGGTGACAGAGAAAAATGTGAGATATTCTCAGAGCATTTGGCTGTGTTATGTGTAGGGTTGTTTTGGGATAGTTGGGAGGATAAAGTTAGGATAGATTCAGTGAAGTGGTGATTAAATTGGGAGGTTATGTCCATATTGTCCTTGGTGGAGTTGGGAGTGGGTGTGGTAATTTTGCCTGGTTTTAGGACAGAATTGATAGCATGCCAAAACTTTTGGGGATCTTTTGAGTGTCTATTTTGGATATCAAGGAAGTCATTTTTGTTTATCTAGTTTGGTTTGTCTCTTGGCCTGATTTCTAAGTTGTAGGTAGTTTTGTTTGGCTAGGCTAGTATTATCCTTTTTCCAGTTTTTCCAAGCCTTATCTCTAGATTTTTGTAGGGCTCTAGTTTCCCTACTTAGCCATGGTGCATAATTTGCCTTGGCTCTGATTTTCCTAATGAGTGCAACTCTGTCAAGGACATTGATGAAAATACTATTAAAGTATTCAACTGCTTGGTCTAAACCTAGGGTATGCAGTGGTTTCCTGTTACTATGTTTTAGAATAGTGTTAAATTTGTGTGTATTTAGTTTACGATCATCTCTGACTTGTCTAAATATGATGGGTTTGGCTATGTTGGTACGTTTCTGCAGGAGAAAGTGGGGAGATGGTCACTGTGACCATCTGGAAGGCAGCCTGTCTGGTAGTTTTGTTTGGAGGAGTTGACTGAAGTCCAATCTAGAATAGATTGTTTATGGACTTTTTTGTCGACTCTTGTAGGTTTTGGATAAGTTGGGAAAAACTGATGAGACTAATATGGTTAGTGGAGTTGTTGGAGGTGCAGGCTATCCAGTCAATATTTAGGTCACCTAGTATGATGGTTTCTTGAGGAAGATTATCTGTGGACCATTGTAAGATTACTCCAATGATGGGAGAGTTATTACCCGGGGGAATGTAACAGCAGAGAATGTTGATACTTTTTGTATCATTTATGTTTAGGGTTGAACCTAGGGTTTCAGCATTTTGAAATTTAGGTATGGGAGTATGTAGAGGTTTGGTATTCAGTGTATTTTTGAAGAGGATAGCAACACCACCTCCCTTCCTGCCTAGTCTATCCAGTCTTAGGATGTTATATCCTGGTGGGAGGATTTCTTCATCTTGGGTACTAGGTTTTAGCCACACCTCAGTAATGGTTAGTATGTCTGGGGAGTAGTGTGCTATAAATGTATGTAGGTCTGGGAGCTTGTTAGAGATACTTCAGATGTTGATATTAAGAATCAGAAGGTCAGAGATTTGCCTGGCTGAGAGTAGAGAGTTTTGTGGGGCTGGGTTTGAGTGTATGTCTCCTGATGTAAGTAGTCTATTTGTGATAAACAGTGTGCGCTTGGTAGTGTGTAATACGCTTTTGATGGATCTAAGTGGTATTTTTCTAGTGTATGATGTTGTTATGTGAGACGTATAGATGTGTAGTATTAAGCTGTCTTTAAATAAAGTAGAAGAGATAGGGAAGTGTGTGTGAGTATGTATTTGTGTGAGTATATGTTGTATGGAATGCTATGTCTTCTAGTGTGTTAGTATATATTGATGTGATGGTGGTTAGGCATGCGAGTGTTAGGAAGAGAAATCTTAGAATGAATGGTGTTTTCTGAGTGAGTGGTAGCTGGTTGTTGGAGGTTTTGGGGTTTAGGTTTGGAGGTATGCGTGAAGACATGGCAGGTAGGTACTATGTATTGTTAAGGTAGAGAGTTGGGTGGGGGTGTGGCTAGGTTGAGTGATGAGGGGTCTTTCACTGGAGCAGGGTGGGGTCAGGTGATGTGGGGTTGGAATAAATCTACAGGTGGTAGGGGCGGATGGGGAATGGGGGCAGGGTAGGTGAATGGAGCAGACTACACCAAGACCTACCAAGACCCTACACCAAGACCTTTAAACTACAGAACCAATATGTAGGACTGGCCAAGACAGGACAGTAATGAGAGATGATTTACAGTGAGTATATTACAATTACCTGGAACATTCCCACCGTAACACACACTACAGTATATCAAACCCACACAGGTGGGGGGATGTGCCCCCCACACACCCCATGACTTATATATACCAACTCCAAGATCGTAGTACAGTGAGGAAAAGGGCATTTTTCTGATGTTGGGTAAGTAACTCCTTTCCCTGTGTAACTTATTCAAGGATGTGAACATTTGCTAAAGTGAATGGTCACTGTTTTTTGTTAATTGAACTGCAGTTTGCTGAATTGTGGTTTTGACGAACTGATATAGACCCAGAAGAAACACCCATTCAAATGTTTTGGTCAAGTCAGTGAAAACTATTCTAATAAGCATGCCATTGACCACAAAGCCATAGATGAAGCCAAGGCCCTGGTAGAGTGGGCCTTGACTCTGCCTGTAATAGTTTTGCAGTGGTGAGTATAACAAATGTAATAGCCTTAGACAACCATCTGGAAATAATCTATTTTAACCCAGGTTTTCCCCTGTTTTTACCTTCATGAAAAATGAACAACTGATCTGAATATCTGAAAGATTTAGCTCTGTCGAGATAGCACCTGAGTTGTCTCTGGACATCCTAGGTATGGAGTATCCTTTCTCCCTCATTTTTAGGTACAGGAAAGAAAATCGGGAGATGGATACTTTGGCTTAAAGTACATTTGGATACCACTTAAGGTATAAAAGAAGGATTAGTTATCAAAAAAATGTCTCTTTGGAAAATGAGAAAGGGCTGACTCAACATAAGAACATGGAATTAAGATACTCTTCTTGCAGAGGTCAGAGCAGTTTGTAAAACAGTTTCCCATGTTAAGAACCTTAAGTCAGATAGATTAGCTGGTTCAAATGGAGCAAGTGTTAGTTACTCTATCACAAAATTAAGATCCCTAAGAGGGGGTCAATAGTTTTCATTGAGATCTTTTATGCAAAATCCCTTTCAAAACATTTTAACATGAGAATGCATTGAAAGAGGAGCATCCATGGGCAGGTGTGCTGAAATGGCCAATAAATGAACCATGATGGAGTAAGAAAGGCCATAGAATAGTAACTCACACAAATATTGTTAAACCAGAGAAATACTAGCCCTGAATGGTGCTGGTTATATCGTTGGCACCAACTGGAAAACTTTTTCCATTTGATAATGTATAATTTTCTAGTAGCATGCTTTCTTGCCTCCATTAGTACCTTCTGCACATCCTCAGTAAATAGGTTCCTAATGGGAATTAAGACCTATCATCCAGGCAGTCAGTTGAAGTTGATTGTGGTCAGGGTGTATCAAACACCCACGATCTTGTGTGAGTAGATCGATTCTGAGAAGAAACTTGTGATAATTGCCCCTGGCAATTTCCAAAAAAAGGTAGAACATTGGTTGCCTGTGCCAGAAAGGAGTCACCACAATGATCTTGTGGGATTCTTTCTGAATCTTCAGAAATACCCTGGATATCAGTGGCAAGGGCAGAAAAGCAAACAGGAACATTCCTGTCCAAGGAAAAAAGGCATATGTCTTCCAGAGCTTCTTGCATGGAACACTGAAGATGAATCATGCCAGCTGAGTGTTCAAAGAGGAGGCAAACAGGTCTACTCGAGGAACTCCCCACAGATGGATCAAAACTTGGAAGACCCCTGATCTAGTTTCCATTTGTGAGGATCTGACCTTGTCCTGCTCAGCTTGTCTGCCACACAGTTTTGCTCTGACATAATATAGAATGCCTGTAGAGTGAAATTGTGCTGTGAAGCCATATCCCAAGCTAATATGGCTAATCTGCAAAGGGGGCACCCTGGCTCCCTCTTCCTTGTTATTGTACCACATGACTGTGGTATTGGCTGCAACCACTTGAAGTGGTCTGGGGACCAAGCATGTTTCAGAAAGTTAAGTGCCTTGATCAGGGCAAGCATCTCTTCTATATTTATGTCCTTGCACCTGTTGTTGGTGTTCCACACACCTTACACTTTTATCCCTCTTGAAACTGCTCCCAAACCAAAGTCCAAGGTGTCTATGGTGACTGATTGCTTTGGAGCAGAGAGGGAGAAGGGGAGATCTGGATTTAGGGAAATTTGCTGCCTCCACCAAGTGATTTTTTTTCTGACAAGTGGGATTTGAAAAGACAAAGGATGTTGGTGCTATGACCAAATAGACCAGATACCATTGCATCTTTCTGATGTGGAGTTTTGTTAGAAGTATCATGAGAATAATAGATGCCATGAGCAGAAGCAAAGCTGGCTCAGCCAGTGCCCTATGCTGACACCACAAACCAGTGCCCTACCACCTCAGCTTTTCAAGTGAACAAAAAAAAAAAACACTTCACATTGTAGTGGTTTGCTTATTACAGTTAGATCCATGCCACTCAGCTCTTCTATTAAAGAGCAAAAAAAAAAAAACTGTAATGTAATAATAATGATAATAAAAAAATTACTGTAATAAGCTGATCTATACATTGTATTGATTAGCTTATTGCAGTTAAATCATGCCCGTGGCTCTTCCATTGAAGAGCAATAAAAAAGGGTAGTTCCTTCTACTGGCACACCAACCAGGAGGCTAGATGTACAACATGTCCTCCTCCATCCTGTGCAGCCATTCAGTTCCTATTTCTCTGCCCTGCCACTCCTTCTACTCATTGTTTAAAAAAAATAATTTCTTTTAAACTGTAACAAAATGCTTGCTACAGATGTAGCAAACAGTTGCTACAGTTTATACCCTGCCTGCATGGAGCACTACAGCGCTCACATTTTAGTTAAAAAACTCTTCTTTAAACTGCTTGCTACAAATGTAGTACAGAGTTGCTACAGTTTATACCCTGCCTGCACAGAGTGCTACAAGTGCTCAGGTTTTAGTTAAAAAAAGAGATTTTCCTTTTTCTTTTTTTTAACTTTTATACTGCAGCAAACTACTTATTACAATACAGCAAGCAGTTGCTACAATTCAGACCACACAAGGAGCACTCTAGTGTTCAGGTTTGCCTGGAAATGCAATACTGGGTTTTAAAAGTCAGTATTCCATTAAAGAAAGTTTTGGATCAGCTGACTGCACTCCCAACACTTTGTGCCAAAAAGTTGCCCCTCTTGTCCTACTCCAGCTAGGCTATTGGCCATGAGATCCATAATCCTGAGGTACTCCCTCACAATGAGAAAAGTCTAAGTGGAAAACCTTAGAAATAGATATAGATGTAAATTTGTCCCCCCCCCCCCCGTGAAAGAAAAGCTCATTGAACTAAAGTGTCTAGCTGACACCCCAAGAACACAAACCTGTTTCAGAGAGCCAAAAAAGACTTTTAACTGTTATCTTGGAATTCCATCTTGTACAAGAGATCTCTCACCAAAGTTGAGATATTCCTGACACTTTGAAAAAGTCTCTGCAAAGATAAACAAAGCAAGCTATCAAAATCTGAAAATTGTGGATATCCTGTAGCTTAGAGTAATATATAACAGGAGCTAGAAACTGTTTGAACAATCCTTGCAGTGGATAGCCCAAAGGGTGAGGCTGAGAACTGGTAATGAGATCCAGACACACAAAACTTTAAGAAAGGTCTGGATGAGCAGTGATGTGATGATAAGCAACTTTTAAATATAGTATTACAAGGAAACTTAAAGGAGAAAGAAGAACAACGGGTTGTGAAATGACAGCAGGTTTAGGAAAGAAAGATACATAACTTGTCTCCAAGCATTGTCTTTATTTGGCACTATAAACATCTTTAAATAAAAAACATTCCCAACCTGGGGATGAGAATCTGGTTCTGTCTCTCCTTAGGACATCATGTGTTGAAGGACAAGGGGAACTAAAGGAGTCTGGACTGATTAGGTCAGTGAGGAATTACCCCTTGGAAAGGGGGGATTTCCTCCTACTGTCATCTATAACCTTGATGAATGCTGTTCATAACCCATTTGTCTGAAACTAGCTGTTGCCAGAGAAAAGTGGAGATTCAGACTTTTTGGAAGGGAAAGGGACTGCCAGGGTGGGAAAAGGGTACAAGGTCCCTTAAAAAGTCAGGGTGGGAAAAGGGTACAAGGTCCCTTAAAAAGTCATTTTGACTTGTTGGACTGTCCTTGGTTTTGGGGGATCCTAAATTACTTTTAGAACCTCACTGTCATTTCTTCTTATATGCCCATTTGCTCACATTTTGCTGAAATTGTTTATTTTGTTTTTGACAAAATTGGATGAGAGGTTAGAGAATCCCTTAGAAAACTTGGGAAAAGAAGGCTGAAAATCATAGCAATTCCCTATATCAGCTTACCCCTTTCATCAGACTTTTTGATAACGTCTGAAGCAGAGGAACCAAAAAACTAAATTTCTATCCAAAGGAGAATTTAAAATCTTATTTCTATATCATCTGGAAGGTTCTGAGAATGCATCCAGGCAATCCTCCTCAAAACACTACCATTGGCCATATCCCTGGAAGAAGTGTCATCTGAGTTGCACACAAACACTGTAAACAATGAGTCGTGACTTATAAAATGGAAGAAACTAAATTATTTACTGTAAATTTTCCTTATAAGAAGAAACTGCAGACAAAATATTCCTTATACTTTCACAATCAGTCAGAATAGGCTTTAACATATGAGCCTGACAATTCAAAATTCTGAAAACCAGAGTTGCGGAGGTATACACTTTTTCTATAGTAATAAAGAAGAATATACTTAGCAATAATCTATTCATCCTTGTCAGAAAAGTAGGATTGGAATGAACTAAATGTTTAGCAGCAGTAGAATTAACTAAAGATATAGCTACTGGGTCAGGTTTGGAAAGAATATATAAAAACTTAAAAGTTTGAGGAACTTTATACAACAGTCTGCCTTTTTAGGGGCAGCAGGCTATCATAAAAATTGCAGGCAATGACACAAACATAAATCCTCTAAAGATGACAGAACTGGAAAATGGGCGAAGGTTCTGGACTAAGAAACCTCAGTGTTCTCCCACCGAAAACACTGGCACTGTCTGGAAATAGTCTCATTGAAAGAGAAACCCCCACAGGGAGATACAGAAACTGAGCTGTCCTCTGAGTCTGACTCAGAAAACTGAGTGGAAAACTCTGCTTTCATCCCTACATCTTTTTGTCCAGATTTAGAATCTTGCATCTCTTCAGGAAAAGAGGCATCCACCTTTTCTACAAAAAAAAAAAACTTATAAGAAGGATCAATAGCCTGAATTAAACCCTGAGCCAGACCCAGTAATCTCCTCCTATCTAAGGAAATTTGAGGAGCAGTAGATACATGTTTAGTTTTCTGTTTCTTTTTGACAGGAAGAATGGAGCTAACTGTGTTATTTATGGCAGCAGCAGCTTCCCCAGGGATGGGTACAACATTCTGACTTAACAGGGAAGTCTTGCCTGTTCCCTCTCCCAGGATGAACAAAAGTGGCTCTCCCTCACCAGTGAAGGGACCACAGAGGATGTGGCTAACCCCTGGTCCATAGTGGTTATAGGTGTTACATCACAAGGATCTGGATAAAAGATGAATGGCCTGAAGAATAAAATTTGGCCACAGCAGGGTCACCCACCTGCAGCTGAGGCAAACTGCTAGCCTGCTGTAGTAGCAAAGACTGTTTTCCTAACTTTTTTTTTTTTTTTTGTGGCTGGAAGAATAACTGACTGTGAGACTGGTATTCCATGAAAAAGCCAAGAATTGTCCCCTGTTCCTGGGGAAAACAAGCAGGAAAACCCAGTAAATGTCCAAAGTCTTTAAAAGTCCCAAAAAGTAAAATAAACACAATTTTGCCATAATACAAAATGGTTTACAACTCTTCTAAACAACTTATAACTGACAGAAAAAGCATGCTCCTGTTTAAAAGTGCAGTTAATTCTCATAGCAGTCCATTAAAACACAAACTCCTATCTTAAATAACTTTCCTAAGCAAGAAAGTACAATAAAGCAACATTTCTTTATTATGGAATGTTTTTCCACCAAAGGGAACATATCTGCTCTGAAAAATTATCAGCACAAACCTACTGTTGATCCTTGAAGGCAGAGGAGCTCTCTCTTCAATGGCAACAAAGCTCTGAATGGCTTGGTACCCAACAGCTTCAGCAGACTCGCGGTTTGGGTGCATGGAAGGTGCCCTGTAGCTTTGAAATCTGGCCAGCTGTTTTATCCTTGGCAGGATATAACCTATATAGCTAAGGCTACAACAGCAGTGATCAATATGATGAACATGTAATATCATTGATTATTTACTCATTGCATTCTTATGCACTGGAAGGAAATGTCTTTGTTCATAAGAATTTATTATATTGGTTATTTACTTATTGGATTGTTATAAACCATTATTCATTATGCTAGGTAATTTTCTGACATAGTGTATTTTTCTTTTAATTTGTAACACTCGTCCAGTATTAAAAATGTGTTTGAAATTAACTTAAATATAATAAACACTCACAGTAAGATGTTGTCCTGTTCGATTCTCAGCTAGACCGTCTTCTGTGTGGAGACATGTGTGAATGGGCGTACCTTCGTTGAAGGTTGTGCATCAGGGCTGGCAACTCGGCACGTAAAAATCTACTGCCAATCATTAGCAGACTGGAGTTCCGCTGTGGCGACCCCTAACCGGGAAAAGCCGAAAGACACAACAACATAATAAACACATGAATTCATGCTATACGTAATGAAAAAAATAGTCTTGTTTCAAAAGTTAAGAAATGTGATATGCTTTACCCTTCTGTGCCTTGTACTTCAAAATGAAATCTAAAACATTTGGTACACATTTCAACTTGTCCAGTAGAATCAACTTGTAAACAAAGTGAGCATTAAAAAGAAACCATGATAAACATTCTTCCACATAACACTCTTTAATGGCCCAACTGAAACAATGATATCAGGATAAACATTTCCCAGTGTTTAAAACTGTCAGGTCAGTGAAAATATTGAAACTGCCAAACAGTAAAAAATAATTTCAAGTCAAATAAAACCAGGACATCTGATGATAGAAAATGACATCCATAGCAGTAAACCATCAAGTACTGAAATCAATGAGTATTCTGACAATAGCTAAGACTAACTACATCATGGAGAATAGCATGCAGAAAAAAGACCGCCATTTTTTCCTTCATCCTTAGAGACTTATTCCTGAAGTTTGTCAGATGATTAGCAAAGAAAAACAAGACTTCAAGAATCCAAGAGAAGAACTAAGCTCTATTAAGGAATGATCTGTGGACTCATTTCTGCCACTTCCTAAGACACACATAACAGTATAGTAGGGAGTAAAGAATGCAGGATGTAAGTTAAACAAAAGATCATGTAATAATACAGACAGACCAGTAGGAGCCACATAGTACATAAAATTGTTCAAAATACATTGATAACAAACCACAGATCAAAGAAGCTACACAGAAAGAAGAGATATACAGTATTTACACGTTTGCCTAAATCCAATAACAATAATAAACATGATATGTTTTAGGTTATTATTATTATTTTTTTTTTAATCTTGGGGCTTAAGTAATGACCATACTTGAGAAGCAGAAGTCTGTGGCATCTTTTTCCAGCAGTTTAGTAAGTCAAAGTCTAAATTATTTAATTGTTCCTAATGTTATTGGAATGGACATCCTAACATTTGGGATGGAGTGGTGGAAAAGGAATGATCTGTGGATTTTCTATTATTTTTAGGCCTTTTAAGTATTGTGTCACATTTAACAAGGAAATGTGATTGATATTGTGATGTTTCTATAGGTAGAGTGGCAATTGCTCTTGGTAGATAATCACTGTGGAGGACCTTGTGGATCAGAGTTGATCAAAGGAGGTCTGCATGTTGTTGCACTGAAAGACATTTAGCATATTTTGTGATCAAACAGTGATGCTCACTGAGAGATAGCAGAAAGAACTGTCAAATCATATTGGAAATTATTTCAGTGGTATTTATTAGAAGCATAAACCTAGCCATCTCTGAACCTGGCTGAAGCCAGGTATCAAAGATGAGGAAATCACTCCACTAGGTTATAACATATACAGACTCAACAGGAAGGCAAAAGAGGTCGTGGCATTGCAATAATTTATTCTAGCACCCTGGAACTCTCTCTCTCTCTCTCTCTCTCTCTACTCAGATGCTCCCTCTGGCTTCAATAATGCCAAGATATTCATCTCCCTCCTCAGAATAAATGACAGGAAAAATCTCTGTATCATATATATATATATATATATATATATATATATATATATATATATATATATATATATATATATATCCCACCTGGTGATAACATTAACACATTAGAAAAATTTCTCTCCTGGACTACAATCAAATATTCACCATGAAACAATAATCCTGGGTGACTAAAGCATAGACTGGCTCTCCCTGACTGCCACTAAATGTATGCAGTTACTCAGAACTAATTCATACTCCATCCAGACTCAACAGGTCAAACAGGATAAGCCACTCTGATAGCACAGAAGGATAAGGTTCAGTTAGCTGCTTGGGCAACTGATGGAGCAGTGTAGGGCAAAATGGGCATGCCCATCCTTTGGGGATAGCATTTAATAGTGACGCTTCCTAAAGGGAGGCATGGTACAAAGAGGGGAGTTGCCCTCAGACATAATCAACTAGCATGGGGATATGGAGAAAGGGAAAAAAAACATCAGATGGAAGCACAAACGGCCAAACCTCAAGTACTCCCTTAAGATATATGACTGGTCCCAGTAGCACCACAATAAGTCTGGAGTGGGGGGACAGAAGGATGGCTGGTAGACTCAGTGTGGAAATGGGGAACTGGGGGCTGAGCGATATAAATGAGGCCCTAAGGGACCAATTTTTTTTTATTAAAAAAAATCAAATAAAAAAATCTACACTAGACTGGTTTCTAACACACCTGATAAAATTTCATCTTCAGGCACCTTACTGGATACATTTAATGATCATCCACCAGTGTTTGCCCTTAGAAATATAGTTCCTCAACTCAAGAAATACCATTTTAAAGAAGTACAAAATCTGACAAACTTTAATAAAGAAACTTACCTAATCATTGTTACCTCTATAAACTGGAGTGCTCTCAAACCCCATTACCCTTGATGATGCATTCCAAATATTTAATACAACCTTCCTTAATGTTCTAAATGAAAGAGCACCCATACACAGAAAGAGGATCAAACAAAACATCACCCCCTGGCTATCTGCACTGACCAATAATTAATGCAGGATAGGGATATGGCATGGAAAACATGGTAAGTTAACAAATTGTAGGAAAATCTCCAAACTTCAGACACCTTTACATTCAAACCAAAAAAAGTTAAAAATAAAAAAATAAATCACTATTTTAATTTAGAAAACAATCACAAAAATACTGCTACTTTTTAGAAGTCCATCAAAAAAAACTTTAATCCCAGTTTGAACAGAGCTGCCCATACCCAGCCAATATTGTTTCATTAATTAACTCACATTTCATTGACTCCACAAAATCACTACTTCACATAAACACTAACCATTCACCGCGTAACTTCCAAGTCAGAGGCAACCATAACACTTTTTCCATCAACACTTTCCCAAGCTCTATCTTTAGAAGGTACCTTCTAAAACTAAAACTTACCATTCTATCTGCAGATAACCTACCCATGGAATACCTGAAGATCACAGCAGATACCATTGCCTACCCATCTCAATACTAATTAACAGATCCATCCAACAGTCCTGTGTTCCCTCCCTATGGAAGAAATGATTCATCCTGCACCTGCACTGAGTGAGCAACACAAGTGATCTTTCCAACTTCAGACTATCGCCATACTCCCCTCCCATCAAAAATCTTAGAAGAATTTATCCACTCTCAACTTCTTAGCTACATTCTTATTAATAATCTCTCCTCCATGTGGCATGGCTTTAAACTAAACCACAGTACCACTAATGTGTTGATACACTTCTCTAACAGCATTAATCATAACTGAGATACAGGTAATACTGTATCTGCCCTTTTCTTGGATCTATCTAAAACCACTGACAATGCCTGTCATAATAAACTGTTTCATCAGCTAGCCTCATTTGATCTGCCTACAAAAGTCTCCCTTAGTTCATCAGCTACCCTTTCAAGAGATCCCAAGCTTTCAAATAGCATTCTAGCATCTCTACCTTTTTTATCACTCTCTGATGGTGTGCCCAATACCCTCATACTAGAACCACTGCTGTTTAATACATTTATCAATGATTCACACTCTGTCTCAAAACATGCCTATTCCAATATGCCTATGATGCAACCCTTATTTGCTCTGCCCAACATCCCATTATTCTCCAACAGCTCATTCAAGAGTCATTCTGATCCACAGGAAATTGTCCAACAAAATCTTCTTGGCCTAATACTAAACCCAAAAAGACATAAATTTGATTTTTCACTCCTAATACTCACACCAAATGCAAGGGTAACTTTTAAATCACTTTTGTAAATAACACAAATGTTGAGGTAGTTTCCAATACTAAATTACTATGGGTTACAATAGACAACACCATGATTTCTACATCCATATATGTACCACTGTTAGAATTTCTTGTGGCGCTTTTCTCCCCATGCTTCCACTGAAAAGATGCTTGTTTGTACAGTCAGACTTTCCTGGTAAACAAATAGAATAAATAAAATAACATAAAATAAAAAAGGCTAAAACAGGTAGTATATAGTATAGCTGGGGGTGCAAAATATTTCCCAGTAGCAGTCCTGCATTTAACAATGAGGAAATGGTACATACCTTTGCAGCTATTCAGGGTTCAATTTATTTTTTACTGTATATTAGTCATGCAGGTAGTCAGAGTAAGAGAGAGGTCAAGTGTAAGGTCACAGTACCTGAAGCTAGATACTCATTCTCTGGTGTGATTGTTGTACAATTACGGTACTGCAGGTATTTTCATAAGTCTCTTTTGTGATAGAAAAAAATATAAACTTGCTTTTGTTGACATTCATGTTTTTTTTTTTTTTTTTTTTTTTTTGTAGCCTAGTGTGTGGGATTTGTATACTACTATATAGAGGGCATTTAAAATAGTTGTATAGTAACAAGAAGCATCAAAAAGTACCAATTCATCTGCATAAAGAAGCAGTTTGGATTCCTTGCCGCTCAGTGGAATATGGTTAATAAAAATATTACAAAATGATTGGGCCAAGTTTATGAGACTCCTATGGTAAGAGAATGGGTGGAAGAAAATGTGTCATTACAGTCTACCAAACCCTACCATTGCTTTAAGGTACGCCAAACGACACCCAAATGCTCGTTGCGTAGCATAGGGCATAATGGTGATGTTCGGACATACCATCTACAGATCCAATTGCCCCAGTAGGAACACCAGTGCAAGGAACCAAAGCGGTAACCTGTACATTCAGGAAGGCAAAGGACTATGGAGATTGAGGGAGGGAGCAAATACTGCAGCAATGAAGACAAGGATATTGACGGCTATTGCAATACTTTACACAACTGTGCTATGTCCTTATATTCATTGATGCAGTATTCTTAACAGATGGGAGAGTGCCAAAGTTCAAGAGGAAACTTGGGAGGGGAAGAAGCAGGACAGCCCCCTAAAAAGCCATGAAGAACGGCACTAGCAAAACCAGACTTAGCTCTAGAGATATCATCCAACTTGTAGTGCTTGGCAAAGGTATGCGCATTAGTCCAGGTAGCTGCTTCAAGAATAGAATTAATATCTAAGCCCTTGAAAAAGCATCAGAAGAAGCCACAGCTCTAGTAGAATGAGCCTTAACTGAAGAATGAAGGGTCTTACAATGAAAAGTGTAACAAAAGGAAATAGCCTTAGAAATCCAAGAAGAAACAGTTTGCTTGGATACAGCTAGTCCCAAAGATCTAGGATGAAAAGACACAAACAACTGATCAGATTTTCTAATAGCCTTAGTCTTATCCACCTAAAACCTGAGTTGCCTATGCACATCCAAAGTATGCAGCACCCTCTCACTGTCAGATTGCAGAGAGGGGAAGAAAATAGGCAGATTAATACACTTATTAAGAGATAGTGCATTAATGACCTTATGCATAAAAGAAGGATTAGTGCACAAGGACACCCTGTCCTTATGAAAGATCAAAAAAGGAGGACAAGCCATACACCTGTCTGGCAGAAGTAAGAGCTAACAAGAGAACAGTATTCCAAGAACAATGTTGCAAGGAAGCTGAAGTAGCAGGCTCAAAAGGAGCCTGAGTCAACTTCTCCAAAACAAAATTAAGATCCCAGGGAGGAGGAACAGGCTTCCTGGGACGTCTAACTTTAAGGACGCCTTTAAGAAATTGTTTAACCTCAAATCTAGATGCTAAAGGAGGAGAAGAAAACAGACAAGCAGAGATAGCTGATGAGAGGGGCTTAATAGAAGAACAGGCAGCATACAGCAACTCACACAAATGAGAGAGAACCAAAGGAACAGCCACAGTAAGTAGGTCCAGGTTATAAGAGACAACAAATAGAAAACCTCTTCCATTTGGACAAGTAGGATTTCCTAGCAGTAGGTTTCCTGGCCTCCTGCAGGACTTGCAGCATATCATCAGAAGAAAAAGGTGTCTATGAGGAATCAGAATCCTGTCACCCACAGTGTCAGCTGAAGCGTGGACAGATGGGGATGAATGAGAGACCCCTTGTGTTGTGTGAGGAAACCCACCCTGTGATGTAACTTGTGATGACTGCCCCTAGCTAGATGCAGAAGTGGAGGGAACCAGTGCTGTCGCAGCCAAAAGGGAGTCATCAACAAGGTTTTGGGAGCATCCTGTTGAATCTTGAACACGACTTCCAGAATGGGGGGGGGTGCATAAAGAAACATCCTTTTCCAAGAAAATGAGAGGGTGTCCACCTTCCACACCAGAGGACCTGGGAGTATGGCACAAAACAGAGAAAGATGTCTGTTCAGAGGGGAGCCAAAAAGATCCACTTAAAGAGTACCCCACTGGTGGATAATGTCCAGAAACATATCCCTGTGAAGCATCCATTCATGGAACTGAGTTAAGGACCTGCTCAGAGAATCTGCCACTGTGTTCTGACCAGAAGGGATATAAACCACCTGAAGAGTCACTTGATACTTGACAGCAAGATCCCATAGCAGAAGTGTCAACCAGCAAAGATGATAAGATCGCATTCCTCCCTGTTTGTTGATATACCACATCACTCGGGTATTGCCTGTCAATATTTTGTGAGGCCCTGGGGAGAAAAGAGGATGAAAGGCCTGAAGAGCCAGCAGAAGAGCTCTCATCTCTTTGACAATGATGTGCTCCTTCTGCTGACAAGGCAACCACACAGCCCTGTACCTTTAGTGAGCCATATGTCACCTCCATCCCATGTCTGACTCATTTGTGAACAATTCGTGGGAGAGAAGAGGGGGATGAAAAGGGATCCCTGGACTCAGGGACAACTGCTGAATTCACCAGTGAAGTTCCTGTCTGAGACGAGGAAGAAGAGGATCTACAAAGTCTAGAGAATGTGCATGTTGAAGCCATGCTGACTTCAGAAACCACTGAAACTATCTCATATGAAGTTTGGCCAGAGGGAGCATCAAAATGGTGGATGCCATGAAACCCAGAGCTCTCAGAAACTCCCTGGCAGTAATGGAAGCCAGAGGAAGAAGACTGTGAAAGAAGGAAATGAGAGTTAAGGCCTTTGGAGGAGGCAGGGATGCAAGCATTGGCACCATATGAATCCTGCAACCCAGAAAAGCATGATCTTGAGGAGTCAGAGAAGACTTTTTGAAATTTATTTGACAACAGGCTCTGAAGGAGGGAAACAGCAAAATGAAGATTTTGCAAAAGGATCTCGGAGAGGACACCTGAATCAGCAGGTCATCTAAGTAAGGAAATATATGGATCCCTTGAAGCCTGCAAAAAGCAGTCACAGGAGCAAGGCATTTGGTGAACACCCTTGGGGCAATAGGAAGGCCAAAGGGCAAAGCACAGAACTGAAAATGCCAGGAAGCAACAGAGAAATGCAAAATATTCCTGAAAGGAGGATGGATCAAAATATGGAGATGAACATCCTTGAAATCCAGATACACCATAAAGGCCTGAGGGAGCAAGAGAGGAAGCAGAGTCTGATGGGACAACATCCGAAAGGAGGGCACTTTCAAAAAAGTGTTTAGATGAGAGAGCTGTAGAATAGGTCTCCAAGTGCCCTCTTTTCTGGGCACTAGAAAAAGTCTGGAGTAGAACCCATTCCCTTTGTGGGACATAGGCACCTCTTGAATAGTATCCTGAGGCAAGAGATCTTGAAGAACCTCTGGGGAAAAAGGGAAGCTGTTCCCTATGAGGCTAAGGAATGCCAATAAAAGGAAGACAGGATTTCCACACCATGAAGTACCCATGACAAATGACAGACAGAACCCAAGAGTCTTGAGTGATCTGAAGCCAAATAGGAACAGAAAGAGAAAGGTGAAGAAAAAGAGGAATGTAGCTGGGAAGAGATGAAAAGTCATACAGCACTCAGTTTGTCAGGAAAGGAAGGCTTCAGAATCCCTGAAAACTGAGTAGCCTTAGAAGGATGAGCCTGTTTGTCACTTTTTTTACCTTTAGTTGAAGGACAAGATTGCCTTTGAACAAAGGCTGTCTTAGTGGGATAGTTTCTCTGAAATGTATGCACAGGAGAAACAAACACATGTTTAAGCTCCTGTAAGGCCTTACCCTTATCCTGAAGGGACTTAAACACACCAGCAGCAGCTACCCCAAAGAAAAGCTTAGGATCTAGAGGAGCATCCATCAACTTAGCCTTAATATCATTAGGTAGAGGTTGACGCCTAAGCAAAGAACCTCCTTATCACTGAACCCAAAACAGCAACCCTTGCTAGAATGATGAACTACTTGAGAGGAAGTCCTTAGTAAGGAAAGAACAGAAGTTTTACCCTCAGAGTCTGGAAAATCAGAAAGTATTTGACAGGCCTGAGAAAGAAGAGTCAACACATACCTAGACATATGGGTCTGATAATTAAAATCCCTAAAAGCTAGGGTAGAAGAAGTGTAAACATTCTTACCCAGGTTTTCCATGGTTCTGCTATCTTTGTCAGAAGGCAATAACTTGAGCAAAGGAAGCAAGTGAGATGGCTTATCAGAGGCAACAGGCACCACAGAGGGGTCAGCAGCCAGACATTTATACAAAAAGTAATAATCCTCAGCTACCCTATAAAACCTATCAGGCTTCTTGGGAGCAGGAGGCAGAAAATCAGGTACATGAGAGGCACTGGAAAAAACATCCAGCAAATCAGCCAAAAGAGGAGGAATAGCCACAGGTTTAGGGGATTCCAACTGCAGCAACTCATAGTACCTTTTATGGATATCAGAGACCTGAGTACAATCCCACTGAAAAAATTCCATCATCCTAGAGATTGTGTCCCCAAAGGAAATTTCCTCAAAAGGAACATCAGGAAAAATAGATTCCTCCTCCTCTGACCCCTAGCCCAAAGGAGAAAGAATTTGAGTAGAATAAGTCAGAAATTTGTCATCAGAATCCGACTCTTCCTCAGAAAAATCCTGTTCTCTAGGCCTTTTGAGGGGAATAGAGGAACAAGGAGGAGCAGGAACCAAAACCCCCAAAGCAAGCTTTAAGGACATTAAAGCAGTAAATAACCCCTGAGTAAAGGCCTCTCACTCACTTTGTGGATCCCTAGAAGCAGAAGAAACATGTTTAATTTTTTGTACCTTTTTTAAGGGAATGACCACCTATAAAATTGAGAAGGCTCAGACTCAGGACAGCAGTTGAGAACTGTAGTAGGAACTTTTTCCTCAACTAAAACCTGAGGAACTCCCCTAGGCCCTTCAGAAAAAAACAACCATGGTTCCTCCAAACATCCAAAGTAGATGCCTGCAAAGCCTCTTTGGACGTACTGCCAGCCAGATCCTCACCAGTCTCCAACCCAGTCGCAGTATAGAAATCCAACAACACAGCTGGGTGAGCCTCTGGGTTTGTAACGACCTCAGGAGAAACACCAGGCAGAGGCAGGACAGTGGAAAATTCCAGTCATACCTTTTTCACCTTCTTCTTTAATGGCTGACCCTTGCGGTAGGAGATTCCTTCCATTGTATCTTTAGCAAGAAGCTTAAAACACTGGTTCTCAAGATATAAGGAAAGGGAAGAAAGCCTACTGTGAGGGGTTTTTGAGATGAACGCCTGACAAATCAAACAATACTTATGACTGTGAGAAGCTCCTAGGCAAAAAGACACTTATTGTGGCAGTCTTTATGGGGAATCTGTCTCCCACGCTGGCATTTTCCCTTCCTGGATGACATTAATGCCAAAGACCACAAAAAAATGCAGGAGAAAAACAAAAACCCCAACAGGGCAGTTATCTGCAACTTGCTAAGATTCAGCAAACAGGCATAGGCATTACCCATAGCACAAAAATGCATGCAGCTCACAAAAAAATGGACACAGGCAAACATACCAATGGTAAAAATAAATGTTCGGACTGGTGGCAAATAAGTTCTGTAGATGGTATGCCTAAACATCATCTTTATGCCCTACGCTACGCAAGGAGCATTTGGATGATATTTGACGTACCTTAAAGCAATGGTAGGCTTTGGTGGACTGGCCGGATGTCAGACTTCCACTGCAGGGAATCCCATCTGTTAAGAATACTGCAGCAGTGAAAGTAAGGGCATCACTAAAAGATATTTTTAGATTGCGCCCAAGAGAAGTCCCTTTACAGATAGAGAAATAGGCTGACTAATCTTCATTAATCTGGGACATTGCATCTGTGCCATTGATTTTAATAGGAATCTTTTGAATGTATAATAAAGTCACTTATGTGTATTGATATAATTATGTTAATGTATTTTATATGAACAGCACATATATAGACTTAATAAGATAATAAAGTCTATTTTGAGCCAAGAACTACAAGGTACATTCTATTCATCCTTACTTTTACTACTTCCTACTTAACCCACAATAATCCTGGAAAGAGAGAAAGAGTTAGCACACACTGTATGTTCTTCATAAGTTTTTATTAATATTTTAGTAGAGTTTTACAGGACCAAGGTCATAACATCTGCCAAAAAAATATATCATTATGTTAGTCCTTATAGTCACAGTATAGGTGTACCATGGAGGGCTGTTTCCAAACTGATGCAATATTAGTATGATAAAATGCCATGTTATATAGATAGCAGTACAATAATGCCAAAAGTCAGCTTTAAGAATGCATGACGGTCTGTTTCTGCAGTCCCTGATCTAGGAAAAGACATAAGATACATAAGAATTTCTGATCTGACCATTACTTTTAAATTGTTGAGGAACTAAAAGGATCTGAAGATATAATAGGTCCAAACATGTTAGAAGACTGTGGGCTGGGAGGAATGGTAAACTTTTCACTAAATAGGAAGTGTAATTTGGAGTGTCTAAAAACAGACTTGGAGATAGCAATAACTCAGATTCTGCTGAAAGATTTAAGTTATCCAACTAAATGGTTAGTTTCTTTTCAAAAATGAGACTGTTTATTTTGTTAGACACATAACTTTATGGTAACAGATAGATTTTCTTTTACACATATATTATGTACTGTGGCAAAAGAAATGTGTACATTAATGTCATAAGCATTTTTCCACAAAATGGTTGAAGCAATTTCTGTTCTGGAGTCATTGGGTTAGTTGACCCTCATGAAGTTAACTGTAAAATATTTGGAAATGTTTATTCTGAACTTGCATAATTCAGAAGTCTAAAAAATGCAGACTGAATATTTTGTTCAGAAAGCGTGAATTTTCAGTTATCGTGCTTGATGTCAAAAAGGACAAAATATCATGCGGAAAAAAACATAGCTGCTTACTAACCATTCAAATAAAATTGAGGAGTTGTCACTAATTACAGGGTGTTGCACCTGTGCATTAATATTCCTGTTTATTTTGTTAGAAGCAACAATTTCAAGAGAAAATAATGAGTATATTTTAACCTTAGTATGTTTTTTTATTACATTTTATATTTAGTATAAACGGAAAACAAGCATAATAAAACAAGATTCATAACAAAGGAAAAAATATATTAAGAACCTGTTACAGTTCATGGCAGTAGTTGTCATAGAAGTGTGTGGAACTGTGACAAGCAAATGTCACATCTCTCTCTAACCATACTCTTAAAACTGCCAGCCCTCAAAATCATAGCAGGGACTGTAAAGAAACATAGCACTTAGCTTTTGATTTTTTGTAAATTCACACTTTCAGTGAGGGGGATTAATTCATAAATTCTCACTGTGGTGGCACATGCACTTGCATGCGCACACAGACACACACACACACACACACATACACACAAACACACAAAGACACATACACACACACACACACACACACACACACACACACACACACACACACACACACCACTATCAACTTTAAATGACAATCTTTCTCTGAAAATAAAAAAGAAAAACTTCAACTATACAATCATGTCAGTTTAACGTATAACTTAATTCATGTCAGAAAACAACTTTGCTTTATGGTAGGAAAAAAAACTTCATAGTCAAATGTCACAATAAACTGCTAGAAGGGTAGACTGTTGAAGTCAGATAAGGGTAACTTGAATGTGTTCGCTTTGGCTTTCACTTTCCCACTGCACAAGTTTCACACTCCATTTAAGGATCACCTTATTATTTTTTCATTCCTCACAAGAAGTGTCAAGGTTTTCTCATGCTTTTTAACAATTGCCTCATCATTTTCCAGTGTCACAATCTCATTGAGGACAGTTCACGTAGGCAACAACTTTTTTGGTGACTCTTTGGTGTTTGGATTGGTTTGTTTCTTAGTCTGTGTTGGATTTTGGTTTGTATATTCATGTACAACTATGGCTTTGGATCCTCTCTCATCTTCACCACCATTATTTGTGGACAGTGCAGGTTCAGACCTGCAGTGGACAGTGAGCAACCTAACCCTTCTTATCCAGCAGTTGACCCAGAGGCTGGATGATACTGCCCCAGTACATGCCTCTAGGATGGATGGAGGTAATGATGGAATCAACAACGGAGGTAATACTTTACGATCTATGGGCAATAGGCTTGCCTTTAATAATAATACCAGGTTACATTCTAAGAATTTAGCCTATTAGCAGAATCTTGTGATATCGCCCGTGGGTTGGTGATGTGCCAGTTCTGAATGATTGGATGCAGGATAACTTCAGATTTAGTAATTCAATGCCGCAAAATGTTGATAATATGAATGAGCATCTTAATGAACTGGATTACAAGTTATTAAAGCTTAAAAAACTGCAATTAGAAAACACCCACGTTCTTGAAAGTATAAAGCTGAAGCAGGTCCCCAAGGGCCTAAGAATCTGGTGTTTTCCCAGTGGGATGGAGAAAAATTCAGCCTTACACAGAGAACTTTTAGCACTCTTCCATAAGCAAGGGTACGAGTATATGGAGGCTGTGGTCAAACACAATGTTAGGTGAATAGACAAACTTACTGCTAGCGTGAGTTCCCTTGACAATGAAATAACATATGATTTGCAACATGATGACAATAAAATTTAATATGCCTGTGATTTTGCCAGTATTGAGCAATAATTACAATAGATTAAGGCAACAAAGCTAAAAAACTTGAGAGGGACAGGGTCGATTATTTGCAGGAAACAGCCTTCCCCAATCCCCTGGAATCTCAGACCTGGGGTAAAAGAAAATTTTGGGCTTCCTAGTCTAATATTACTTCTCTTAACAATAGACAGGAACTGGTAATGAACCTTTGAATACGAATGCTTTGAACTTTAATAAAAACTGGGCTGGAGGCACTTTCAACACTTCGGATTTTCCGCCACTAAAGAGATTGGAGTGGCTGAGGGACAAGAATAAAACGAACCAATGGGAGAACAGTACATATCCCCAGGCGTCAAGCAAAGGAATCTATCCAGTGTGAATCGGCCTATTCCAATGGGTCAAAGGGGATGCCAGTGGGTGGGGCAGAGGAGGTAAATACCTGGCATTCAGTGAAGGAAGAAATGATTCCACTTGTGTAGGAGAAACTGGGTGTACTAACATCACTAATGCAGCTAAGGATTTCAACATTTACAAGTTTCAGAGGTTCCTATTGATACTTCCTGTGTTAACCTCTTTTCAAAAGGGGTTACTTTTGTACCATCTGGGGGGGGGGGCTAATATTCCTGAAGCCCTGATGGATTTCAAACTTTACCTAAGAAAGTTGAATTTGGCTTTAATGTTCTAAGACTCAGCCAACATAGCACAACCTTTTAGGATATCTAGCACATTCAACCCACCCCTGCATGCTACCCTGGTGTTCTTCGAGAAAATTTGTGAGCTGGATTACTGCAAATTATTGGGAAAAGGATAATCAGGACAATTCTCTAAGATGACATCGGAGGAGCATGATTTGATTGACTTTATTAAAAGTCAAAACCTGAGACTTATAAAACCCGACAAAGGGGGTAGGTTGCTTATAATGACAAATGATGAATATAAATGGTGAATGTCCACTCTGTTAAAAGGTAAAGCTTACAAGATGGTGACAAAAAATCACTTGAACACCACCTATTATAAAATTAGGCTGCAGCTTAAGGATATGTTTATTGATGGTAGAAATTCTGTTGAAGTGTTTAATTTTCTTAGCTTCACCTCTCCTTTGATCCCTACGATCTTCAGAGTGCCGAAGATCCATAAGGACTGGCAAAACCCTACAACGTACCCTATTGTTGATGGCAGGAGTTAAATTACCAGCTCCTGTGTGGTTTTGCTGGATAATAATCTGAAACATTTACTTAAGGATGAAGAACATATCTGTAGGGATTCTTGGCATTTCTTGGAAAAAAATAGATGGGCCTGAATTTATTAAGAATGGCATTTTTGTAACTATTGATGCATGTGACTTATATACAGTTATACCCCACCAGACTGGAGTTTTGTGGTTTACGGAGTACTTAGTTAGGAGAGGGATTGAACAAGACAAGTTAATCTTTATGAAGAACTACTTGACCTTATTTTTCTAAATAATTTTATACTTTATGAGGGTTAGTTATATTTGCAAAAAGAAGGTGTGGCTATGGGGTCTCCCTTTATCTCCCTTTTTGTGAATATTGTTATGTTACAGTAAGAGTAACCGTCTATGTTTAATAGCCAGTTCACTTCACATTTTAGGATGTATTTGCATTATCTTGAAGATATATTTATTTTGTAGAAAGGGGAAAGAGAAGTTATTAGTGAATTATTTGAACACGGTCAATACGAGTACTGATTTTTTTACTTTTTCACACACTATTGGTGTTGGTAATATCCCTTATTTGGATCTAATTTTGGAAAAAGACACAACAATCAATAGCTATATATCACAAATTTATAGGAAGCCCACCTATTCCAACACTTTGCTACATTACACAAGTGCCCATCCATTTACTCAAAAAAGAGCAGTAATAAAAGGCCAATCGATACGAGCAGCACATATGGTCACATTAGACCATGAATTTGATAAAGAATGCCATAACCTTAAGGGTATGATGTTGAAAAGGGGCTATTCCCCCAATTTGGTTGAGGAACTGGTTCTGGAAGTTAGCCACAAAAGGAGAACTGAGCACTTTATCCCCTTATTGTCCCAGAGAGAACTTAAAATTAATAATAATAATAATAATGAGTCCAACGCTACTGGAATTGGTACTGAGTTAGAAATGCCTCGATTTACTAATCCCTTTAATACAGTTTTTAACCTTGAAAGTATTACTTTTAGGTGAATCTTAAGTAAACACTGGAACATAGTAAGAGAAGACAATATTACAGGGGGGAGAAATTGGGGGAGGGACCTCGTATTTTATACAAAAGGGGTATGAACTTTAAAGCAATTTTGAGAGTAAAAGCATAAACTATAGCGGCCCTTGCGGGGTTAAGAAATGCGGCAGATGCAAATATTGCAAATTTATTTTGGAAGGTGATTGCTTTAACATACAAGGGAAAACATTTTTGGTAAAAGGCAAATTTGATTGTGAAAGCCCTGGGATGGTCTATCTAGCACTTTAAATGTACAACACAAGGCCAGCAGTATATGATCCAGAAGTCACCAAATAAAAATACTAAGTCAAATGCATATAACTGGCTGAAAACAGCCCTTTATTAGTAAGACAGACAGGTTTCGGCAGCCAATGCCTTCTTCAGTGTATGAACATTTCACACAAAATACAATCCATTTATAGACACACCCCACCTGAGAGACAAGTGGAAAATGCAACCAATGTGTAGTTAAAGAGAAAGAACACAAAAAATATACACTGCTGTAATGCATAATAGTTAATGCAATCATGACTTGACATTAGGTAACAAATGTAACATTTATATAAGTTTCAGATAATGAATAGAAAAATATTATGGAATGCCCCCCACGTATAATATTAAATATCAAGAATGTAGCTGATATGAGAAAACTCATAATATGGTTAGTAGTTGTCATAACCAAAGAGTCACATCAAGAGCATGAAAAAAGTACACTAGGTGTTCCAACCGAAAATATGTGGTTAATAAATAATGGTGTAGCCGGATTGGAGAATCCATGCTTGGTCCAAGGTTCCATAATGCTTGGTTCAGCTATAATCGAAGCAGGTATGTTGGTATACCTGTAACTGTCCTTCATCGGATTCTATGTGACACATAAGAAAAACTGTAGAGAAATATAAGAGATAGAGGCATACAGATTACTATAAACTAATAATCATAATAATTCATGATAAAAATGTGATATATAAATCATTTAACATAAGCCTAAAACATGAACTATACCCACCTCTATCCCTATGTTTACAAGTGGTCGTTAAGTCCAGGGGGAAATAAAGCCCCCAATGTAATGATCCAATGTTGTTCCTTGTGAGTAAGTATTTTATGCCATCCCTGGGGATTACTGCGGTCACCCAGAATTCTGTCTATGATTACAAAAGAGAACTGTGCTTCAGGATGTTTTAAAGTATGCCTGTACAGGGCATTAGTATCTTTCCTGGTTTTAATATCTGATCTATGTTCGTTGATCCGTGTTCTCAATGGTCTAGAGGTTTGACCTACATAGAAAGCTTGACACCGACAAGTTACCAAGTAAATCAACCAACTGCTGCTGCAGTTGCCAAATATTCTGCATTGATACACTTTGCTAGTATTGCGACTGGTAAATTCTTTGCTCTTATTGACTTGTTTGCATGAACCACAATGGCCACACAGGAATGTACCTACTAATATATCCCCTGATATAGTCATTTGTTGGTGTATTGCTCCCCCACTTTCTTTGTGTTTGAAGTGTGAAAAGAGAGAGCCAAGAGTTCTGCCTCTCTTGTAGGAGAAATGGCATTTTTGATCCAATATTGTTCTCAAATATTCATTGGCCATAAGAATATTCCAATGCCTATTGATAATACCCTTGAGAGCATTTGCAATTTCTACCAAACGTGGTTACAAACCGAATTATATGTATGGAGCAATCCCTGGTGTTAGATTGATACTGTAACAAAGTTTTTCTCTCCATATTCTTAGTCCAATTCCAGGCATTAAGAATGTCTTGGTGTCTATAGCCCCTGTTGGCAAACCTGTGATAGAGATCCAAGCCATCTCGATCAAAATCACCCTGTGTCGAGCTCAGGCATTTAATACGCATAAATTGTGACTTGGGGATGTTGCGAATGGTGTGGCCTGGGTGCATGCTGGAAGCATGCAACAAAGTGTTATATTGAGGGTATTTACGATAGGATCTAGTGTTCAACGTATGGTCTGTGTTTCTGGTGATGGTAACATCCAAAAAATTAATGCTTTGGTTTGTGGTCTCTGTTTTTGGGCTTGTAACATATATCAAGCATGGACCTAGACAGTATCCTAACTGGATTGTGTGCCGATCGGGAGGACATTGGAGTTTTTGGTATCCATTCCTCGCCAGGCAGCAACTCCAATGAATCAGTGGAACAATCAGCCATGAATTGTGAATTGGCATTTAATTCTCTTTCCAAGGGTCTTAAAAACCTGAGATCAAACATATGGCACTTGCGTTTGTTCCGGGCATATTTACATAAAAATATAGCCCCTAGGGGTCTTCGTATTCGGTTACAACCATTGGTTGGCAGACAAGAAGACAGATTATCTAATGAGTGGTGTGAAGCCTTACAGAAAGGGTCCATGCTTTTTGTCAACATACTGGCTCAATATTATGAAGGTATGATTGATATTAACCTCCAGGAAGTCAAAACTATGTGTTTAGATTGTAAATGATTTGAGTCTCAATCAACATTTCAGGACTCTATTAACAAACTATCACAGGAACTCACAAACCATGATAAAATTACTAAAGATAGAAAAATTAAAAAGTTCAAAAGAGATTATATGGACTACCAAAGGGGGCGTCCTTTTGACTCCCAGAGAACAGTGAAATTTATGGGTACCAGCTCCGGTTCCACATCTAATGTTCCCACTAACAGTCTTAATAAGAAAAGACCTCGGTCTATTTTGAAAAACAGGGATCAAACATATGCCAGCTCAACAGGGGAGGATTCCTCATGTACTGATTACGATAGTTCCAGTAATAAGGATTCACCACATAGAAAAAAATCGAACAGAGTTATCCCTTTAGACAAGGTCCCAGGTGTAGGGGTGGATGCAAACACAGAAGTGGTAAACATGCCCAATTCCCTCGAGGGGTTGATCCAGAATTTTCTAACGTAAATCAGGAGGTCAATCAAAATGTTTTGAATTTATCTAAAGAAACTTTGTCTGTACAGCATTTACAACTTTTGAATAAAGGCTTGGGTTTTATCTCTGGGTTCTTTTGTAATGAACATAATACTGTTACTGATGTCATGAGTTTCTGTCGTATCCTGAATTTGAAATTGTTTTTTGCAGATAAAGACTCCCAAAGAACTGAGGAGTTTAGATTTATCAAATCTGATTTTCAACCACCTATGCACAAACATGTTTCGTTTTTTTTGCAAGCGGTACTTAGGGACCTACATTTTGCACACAGAGAACATGATATAATGAGATCTAATCTCTCTATACAGGAATCCACTGCACTCAATGAGCTCAGGGAGAACAAAAATATTGCCATCCTACCAGCAGATAAGGGGGGAGCCGTGGTTGTCATGGACATGAGTTCATACTTGAATGAGGGTCAATCCCAACTGTCTGACAAAAGATGCTACATGCACATGGCATATGATCCTACTACTCATTTTAAACAGGAAATAGATAGGTTTCTGAATCTTGCCCTTGAGGAGGGTATTATAACTAAACATTGTGTTTTTCAGTTAACAGTTAAGGATCCTCAGAAACAAATCTTATATTTGCTACCAAAAATACATAAGTCCATTACTAATCCCCCAGGCAGACCAATTGTATCTGGTATTGGGTCTCTGATGGAGCCTTTATCTGCCTTTCTTACCCAATATCTTAAACCATTGCTGTGTTGTGTAAGGGCCAGATTGCAGGATATGACCCAATTTCTACAGATCATACAGGACTGCCAACTTGAGCCGGGGTGGCTTATGTGTTCATTGGACGTCAAGGCCTTATATACTAGCATTCCACATTGGGCTGGCCTACAGGCCCTTCAATATTGGTTGGATAGGGCTGCTTTATACTCTCCAGGGTTCAACACATTGCTTATCTGTATGACAGAACATGTTCTCAACAAGAATGTCTTTTATTTTCAAGGACAATGCCATTGGCAACTGCAGGGCACGGCGATGGGCGCATCCTTTGCTCCCATTTATGCCAATTTATTCATGGCATTCTTTGAAGAATGCATGATCTATGACCCACTTCATAATATTTATTTGGTCGAAATAGACATTTGGCGCAGGTACTCGGATGATTGCTGGATGGTGTGGCGGGCAGATGTTAGGTATCTACAGGAATTTGTTGAATGTCTTAACCAAAATGTATGGGGTATTGAGTTTACGGTAACATACGATCTCCAAAGCATTAATTTTTTGGATGTTACCATCACCAGAAACACAGACCATACGTTGAACACTAGATCCTATCGTAAATACCCTCAATATAACACTTTGTTGCATGCTTCCAACATGCACCCAGGCCACACCATTCGCAACATCCCCAAGTCACAATTTATGCGTATTAAACGCCTGAGCTCGACACAGGGTGATTTTGATCGAGATGGCTTGGATCTCTATCACAGGTTTGCCAACAGGGGCTATAGACACCAAGACATTCTTAATGCCTGGAATTGGACTAAGAATATGGAGAGAAAAACGTTTTACAGTATCAATCTAACACCAGGGATTGCTCCATAAATATCATTCGGTTTGTAACCACGTTTGGTAGAAATTGCAATGCTCTCAAGGGTATTATCAATAGGCATTGGAATATTCTTATGGCCAATGAATATTTGAGAACAATATTGGATCAAAAATGCCATTTCTCCTACAGGAGAGGCAGAACTCTTGGCTCTCTCTTTTCACACTTCAAACACAAAGAAAGTGGGGGAGCAATACACCAACAAATGACTATATCAGGGGATATATTAGTAGGTACATTCCTGTGTGGCCATTGTGGTTCATGCAAACAAGTCAATAAGAGCAAAGAATTTACCAGTCGCAATACTAGCAAAGTGTATCAATGCAGAATATTTGGCAACTGCAGCAGCAGTTGGTTGATTTATTTGGTAACTTGTCGGTGTCAAGCTTTCTATGTAGGTCAAACCTCTAGACCATTGAGAACACGGATCAACGAACATAGATCAGATATTAAAACCAGGAAAGATACTAATGCCCTGTACAGGCATACTTTGAAACATCCTGAAGCACAGTTCTCTTTTGTAATCATAGACAGAATTCTGGGTGACTGCAGTAATCCCCAGGGATGGCATAAAATACTTACTCACAAGAAACAACATTGGATCATTACATTGGGGGCTTTATTTCCCCCTGGACTTAACGACCACTTGTAAACATAGGGATAGAGGTGGGTATAGTTCATGTTTTAGGCTTATGTTAAATGATTTATATATCACATTTTTATCATGAATTATTATGATTATTGGTTTATAGTAATCTGTATGCCTCTATCTCTTATATTTCTCTACAGTTTTTCTTATGTGTCACATAGAATCCGATGAAGGACAGTTACAGGTATACCAACATACCTGCTTCGATTATAGCTGAACCAAGCATTATGGAACCTTGGACCAAGCATGGATTCTCCAATCCGGCTACACCATTATTTATTAACCACATATTTTCGGTTGGAACACCTAGTGTACTTTTTTCATGCTCTTGATGTGACTCTTTGGTTATGACAACTATTAACCATATTATGAGTTTTCTCATATCAGCTACATTCTTGATATTTAATATTATATGTGGGGGCATTCATTCCATAATATTTTTCTATTCATTATCTGAAACTTATATAAATGTTACATTTGTTGCCTAATGTCAAGCCATGATTGCATTAACTATTATGCATTACAGCAGTGTATATTTTTTGTGTTCTTTCTCTTTAACTACACATTGGTTGCATTTTCCACTTGTCTCTCAGGTGGGGTGTGTCTATAAATGGATTGTATTTTGTGTGAAATGTTCATACACTGAAGAAGGCATTGGCTGCCGAAACCGGTCTGTCTTACTAATAAAGGGCTGTTTTCAGCCAGTTATATGTATTTGACTTAGTATTTTTATTTGGTGACTTCTGGATCATATACTGCTGGCCTTGTGTTGTACATTTGAATGGTTTTGGCGTGCATCTACCTACCTGCATAGCATCATGTTGGGTTGTGCTATCTAGCACTTTGCCAATTTTGTCAATGCTTCTATACCGGTAAAACTGAGCGTAGGCTCTGTGAGTGGATCTAAAAGCATATCTATGATATACATAAAGAAAGAAGTTGTTATGCCTTGTTTAAACATATTTAGGAGCATGCTGAACATTTTTTTCAAACTAACAGTCTTAGAAAGGGTCATTCCTAATGTATGTGGTGGCCCCTGGTCAGTTGTTTTGGAAAAAAAGAGAACTTTTTTGGCAGTTATATTTTAATTCTTACAACTAGCTGGGGCTGAATGATCATATTTCAATCGCCCCTTTTGCTTAAGTTAAAAGCATTGAAGAGATAAGTTTATACATATGTTTATTCCTCATTCCCTATGGTTAAAAATACAAGAGAATATTTGTATAGGATGTATTTGAAGAGGATGTTTTATGCAATGTTTAAGAAAACCTTTGTTTTTGTTTTTTTCGTTAGAGTTTTTTGATGCATTTTTGTATCTGGGTCAACTGGGGTTTGTCACTTTAAAAAAAAAAACTTTAAAGACCACTAATTTTATCATGTGACTTTTTAAACTATTTAAGCAGTGTTTTTATGGCTTGTATTTATCTGTAGAAGTTTTACAATTAGTAAAATGAAAGCATTTATGTTACTTGGTCAGACTTTTGTATTAAAGTTTTTTTTTGTTTTATAAGAGGTGTACTGAAGTCATTGATGGCTCTTTGTTGTTTGAACAAACAAAGCTAAACTTGAACAATGCTATAATAAAGTTGCAAAATATGCAGCAAACACCTTTTTCAGAACCCACCACTGTATAGCACTAAAACACCTAAATTGGTTAGAAATACCCCAGCAATTAACATATACACAGCTTCTTACCACCAGTTAAATTATCCAACATTCATATGTTTGACTGGCACTAAATGTCGACTATGTCATTACAATCCATTTATCAAACACTCTTTGTCTGCAAACCTAGTTAGTCTGATGGGTATGGTTTTTACTCATACCATGTTGCTAAAGCCTGGCACTCATTACCTATATCAATCAGGTCAATACCCTCCCTCCAGTCCATTAAAAGCATTCTGAAAGACTTCCTACCCAAAATCTGGCCCTGTTGTTGCTCAACTCCAGGATAAACTATATCCCTAAATATGAACTGGTACTTATTCATACCTTACACCTCCTTACTTCCCCTTCTTTTCTCACTTCCTAGCTTAAAAAAAATTCTCTCTCTGACTCTCTAAGTAACCAGTAACCTTGTTTTTTTTCCTCTCACCTCACATTTCAACCCCTGTTCACATTCTGCTAACTTAACCTTTAAATTTTCTTTAAATATGAAATTATTGTAATACAAGTTGTATCTATTTTAACCAAAGTTGTTACATTCTGCCTAATTTGATATAATTATTTAAACTGTAGATGTTTTTGAATTATTTTTGAAGCTTGCAAAATCATTGCTCTTAAAATATTTTTATAATACTTTGGAGCTTTTCTACACAGGCCTGTGCTGAAAATGAGCACCTACCTAGTCAGACAATAAATAAATAAATATATAACTGTGAAGAAGGATTCTCCAAGGGTCTGAATTGTTAAAATCCCCACTTAAATTTTGGCCTGCATTTGCATATTTATAATACTGAAATAATGTAGCACCAGATCTAACTCTAGATTAAGTACGACAATTCATTGCTCAGTCAAAATTATAGAATTATAACTCCATTTAGATACCTGTAGTTCAATTTTGGATATATAGCAAGGAAAGCACTGATATGGAACACAGTATGCACCAGTAATTCTAATAGACCTCATAATTAAACTGTCTCCCTTTTATGGCTGTACTAATTATACCTTCTAACCAGAAACAGGATGTTTCAAGAAATAAAGTTGAATCACAGCTGTTCCATTCAGAAAAATAATGAAAGGGATACTCCCTCCAGCTAAGAAAGATTTTTATCATCTACAAAAATGTCGGTCTGTTGTACAAGACAAACACTGATCTGCGAGTCTCTGAACAAATGTCATTATTCTAATCATAGCTTGCTTGTTATTTATGCAATTAACATTTGTAGATGACAGTGTGATAGGAAATATTCCAGAAAGGCCTGAATTCATGGTAAGGAGAACAAAAGGATATGAAACCAAAACTTGAATGTAGCTAAAACTATGCCACCTACAAGGACCCAAATGACCACTTGGGAATATAGCTCAACCTAGAGATGCAATACTTTTCAGGTGGGCGTTGTGCAGCCTTTTACTACTAATAACATAACACTAAAAGCATTTCTGTATGTGATCCACAGTGGTGAGTATTAATGATTAATGATGCTGAACCACCTATAGGCAATTTACTTTCAATTTTTTACTATAATGAACAAAAACAATCACACAATGCAGCTTTAGTAAGTGTTTTAAGGATATCTGATTGTGTTAAAATCAAATCAGTACAAGTTTAATACAATGTCTAGTGGAATATATCAGGTAACTCTTTTCAGTAAGAACATGTCTACCAAAAAACAAATTAGCATCAATTCCACCATGTATCATAATGACAAGAGGATCTCAAGACTGAGGTCTATTGTTTCATTGTAAATAATCATGTTGCTTTCAGACAATACAGCTGGTCATAGATTTGTCCACAGGAAAATACACTAAAACATTTTTTGCAGAGACAAGCCTACTCCCACATCCACTGTATAGGGGAGTTCACCCATACATCCTTTACTTATACACTAACTTCATGGACATGGAAAAGTGAAAAACAATAAAAGCTGTGAATTAGTGTCGAGGCTGTAATAAAAGCAACACTGGCAATGTTTTTTATTCCTATTACAAATCACCATCGAAGAATTACAGCTCAACCAGTTATTACTAACAAGTTGCAACCTCATCCATTTTACATTTGACCAAATGTAGGAAAAGAGAAAGTGTGTGTGTGTGTGTGTGTGTGTGTGTGTGTGTGTGTGTGTGTGTGTGTGTGTGTGTGTGTGAGAGAGAGAGATTAAGGACAGCACTCCATCACCCTGGCAACATAACTCTTGAAATGACACACCATTAATGAAAACAATGAATTCTGACTAGTCTTTATTATACAGAGTTAGGACTACAACAAGTCCATAGCAACAAAGCCTTGCATACAAGACATGATGATATTCCAAGGAATATAGAGATATAAAACAATTAGAAACAGAAAAAAGGAAAGCACAGCTGTCCTTTTTAAATGAAAGGATTATGTCTTATTTGCTTAGAAATAAGTAACAGAAAAGAAAGGGAAAATATTTTATAAGTGGAAACTGGAGTCATCTCTTCTCAAGTTCCTTTGAATTAGACCTCAAACATAAATGACAGAGATATATCTGAGTAGTTATTAGTGCAATAAAATTGGGCTAACAGCCTACACATAAACTAGGACTTCTTTATAAAGTCACACCTTTCTATCAGACCATGCACATAAGGCCACAGCTCAGACCTAGCTTCTCACTAGTCTCCTCTATATACCTCATTAACTCTGACTAACCTACAGTCCTCTCAGAAACTGAAGCAATTACATAGTAAGACTGCCACATTTGTAAGTAACCACGTTAAATGAATACTTCACTGTCTTGCACTTCAATCCCTTAACTGGCTGGATCTACTTAATCTCTTAACCCTCACTCACATTAGGACTGCCCGCAACATCCTCTACAGTCCAGGTAGATGCCCTGCCACCCAACAGTTATTAAACTGCTACTCTCCTCACAGAGAACTGCATTTGCTGAACTAACACTTGGTGCATACTCAAAAATCTAATAATCATAAGGACATTAAGAATATACACTTTCTTATAACGTCTTTTATGCTGATAAAATTCTATATCACCTTAAATTGGAAGGATAGATCTACTCTCTCTTGGGAGGGTCCCAAAAGGATGGCTGGGAAACATAGTTCTGCTCACAAATTTTTGTGGTATTCCATGAGGCTAAATCCTACACAGAGGGACACATGGAGAAGGGTGTATGAGTCTATTCTAACATAATTTCACTGCATTTAAACCTTCTATTTAGATGCCTCCCATAGATGGGTTCTGTATATAGTTTGTTTTTTGTAGAGTGATTTTTGTTTGTATGTTTTATGGTATTATAGTTGTATGATAATTTGTTATGATTTAATTAAAACTCAATAAAAAGAAATTTAAAAAAAAAAATAAAAAAAAAATAAAAAATCTAATAATCATAATAGTGACTGCCTATACTCTGTATACATTACTAAACTGTGGAACTCTCTTCCAGCTAACCTCCTCTCATCTCAGCTGCTATTTAAAACCACCTTGAAAGCATACCTGTCAACAAAACGGTGTCTCAGCTGCTATTTAAAACCACCTTGAAAACAAACCAGTCAGCAAAATGGTCCTGCAATTTTAGCACTCCCATTATTAGACCTCCTTCTTATTCTAATAATTTACCATCTGTATTTTAAAATACCAATGAAATCATAACTATCAACAAAGCAATCTTTCATTTGTACCAGCACCATTGCTAAAGCACCCTCTTTATTTGGCCAAATCAAGTAAATATCATAAAATCATCACATTTTGTCACATTTACATGTCTCAGATGAATAACTGGTTGGATAAAACATGCATATGCCTCATCTGCTGTGTGTCTACTAAAATTTTAATGTGACTTTATACATAAACTGCAAAATGATACCAAATGTTCTTTAGCTATATGTGACTTTAGCATGTTTTAAATACTGTATAGTGTAACCGAGTGTTAAACTACAAAATTAAAATAAAAAACATCTGTATGTGTTTATGTCTTTATGTGAGAGTGTATGCATGTATGAAAGTGAGAGCTTGATCGAGCAATTATCTTATACTCGCTAAGCAGTGCTTTTGCTGTTTAGCAAGTGTAAAATATATGAAACAAAAAATGTGTGTGTGTGTGTGTGTGTGTGTGTGTGTGTGTGTGTGTGTGTGTGTGTGTGTGTGTGTGTGTGTGAGTGAGAGAGATCCCTGACAGCAACAGCATCAGTTACGAGTTTTACATACCTCTTAACCATAGCTCTCAACCTCTTGGCCCAAGAAATCTGGACAGAGCCACAAATAACGAGAGACCAACAAACAAAAATAAGGATATATTTTAAATATTGCTCTTATAAACTTAGAAAATTGTTAGAACAATAGGGTTTCCATTAGCATGTACTGTATTATCTGAAGGATATGGTCTGAAACTCAAATATCTGTCATTATTTAATGACTTCAATAACCAGTGATTTGTCACAAACCTACACATTTTATTATGATGAGACCAAACGTACGAGCCAAAAATCTGGACATTCTGCAAAAATCTGGACAGTTGAAAGGTATGCTGTGTTGACTCATATCTCATAATATCTGGATAAACCTAAAATAAATAGGAGAAAAAGGCTCAAAATAGGAACATATTTACTTAATTATTAGGATTTGTGTTAGCATACATTTTCTGAAACAGAGGTGTGTGTGAGACTGAGTGAGAGTGACAGTAAAGAGGTTTACCTCTGGACCTTTCAGCTGAAGAAATCTGAATAAAAGTTCATAGAAGTTCATAGAATCATAGGTTCATAGATAAGTACTAGGCTAACTGCCCTTGTGAGCTATTTTTAGCCTTGCCAATTACCCCATGTGAGAATCAAACACTGCACCTTATGTTTGTAAGGTAAATACCTTAACCATTACCAATAAATTCAAAGCCTAAAATAAAGAGAGAGCAAAAACACAAAAATAAGAACAGATTTTAACTAAAAAACACTTCCCTACATCAACACCCCCCACACCCAAACCAACTCCACCCCTCCCTCCCTTCTTCCTTTCCACAGTACCCACCTCCAACATAAAAAACTACTGACAAAACTTAAACCCTAGCAGTGGACAATCTGCCCACAGAATACATAAAATAGCAGCTGATATTTTAGCTTATCCCATCCCCATATTAATCGACCGCTCCATATCTGAGTCCTATGTGCCAACCTTATGGAAAATATCCCACATCATACCCCTACACAAAGGCAGCCCCTCAACAGACATCTCCAACTACCATCCCACTGCCATCCTCTCGCCTCTCTCCAAGATACTCAAAAAATGTATCAACTCACAGATCTCCAATTATCTCCTAGACAATAATCTCCTCTCCTACACACAGCATGGTTTCAGACCACACCTTAGCACCACAACTGCTCTGCTCTCCTTCACTAACACCATTCTCCAACATAAAAACAATGGTCTTTTCTCCTCTGCTGTATTTCTTGACCTGTCGAAGGCTTTTGATATTGTATCACATGATCATCTACTCTCTGCACTCCCCAATCTCTCCTTTTCCATATCTGCCATCAATTGGTTCCACAGCTATCTACACGGCTGCCAGCAGTCGGTTGTCTGGCACAACGATCTATCCCCTCACCTCCCTGTTACTCTCAGGGTTCCCCAAGGCTCCATCCTTGGCCCCTTGCTTTTCTCCATTTTTACCAATGACCTGCACACCGCCACCAAACATGCCTCCCTCATACAGTATGCAGATGACTCCACTCTCATCTGCTCAGCTCCAACTCTAACAGAAATACAACAGATCACTCAAGCATCTTTCTCTTCTGTTGAAAGTTGGCTAATAAATGCTCAACTCCTCCTCAACCCAAATAAGACCAAACTCCTCATCTTTCAACCCTCAAAGTCTACCCCGAACATCCCCCATTTCAACATACTTGCTAAAGACAACACTTCCATCTCACCAACAGCCCACACTAAGCTACTCAGTGTACAGACCGACAACAAACTCAAATTTTACACTCACATATCACTCACAATAAAAAAGTCCACAAAAAACTGGGTGCCTTGTATAGAAACCAACAATACCTAACCAAACCAGCCAGAATCTCTACCGCAACTTCCCAACTAATCTCAACCCTACTCTATGCATCACCCATACTCACAAATCTTTGACAATCAGACCTAAAGAAACTCGAAGCCTGCTACAATAAAATTGAAAAATTTGCATCAGGGGACTCCCACTGCAGTCACCATTGTGTCTCCTATAGAAATTTAGAATGACTTGAGCTCCCTCAACTCCTACACCTAATCAAACTTACCTTTGCTCATAAACTTGTAAACCACCCTCTTAAAATTCCCTCACCTCATACACTTCTCCAACCCTACCAAACCTCCAGACCCCTTCGCTCCTGCAACAAACATCTACTCCAAGTCACCAAACTCAACAACTCTGCAGGGAAAGCACTATTCTCCTACTCCATATCCAAAATCTGGAACTCACTTCCCACTGCCATAACTACCCTCCCTTCCAGCAGTCTCTTCAAAAATGCTCTTAAAGCACACCTAAAATCTCACTGGCTATGTCCTTGTCCATACTCCAACTAACCCCCCCCCCCTTTCTCCTGTATCACTAATTAGCTGTTAGCTCTACTATTAGCTGTCAACAGGTTATCAGTATTTCATTACTATTTCATATTCTTTAACTAGCAGATGATTGCAGTACGATGTTTACTCTTTTCTCTATGTGAGAAATTAATACTACTAGGCAAATGTCTTGCACTTTATATTGTCATTATACTCTGACATATGTCAGTACCTGTCAGACTGTGTCTTTGCAATAAATACACTTTTTTTCCTCTGAAATGCTAGATTATACTCTTATATTATGTGAAATTTTGCTTGTCTGAATATATGGAGCCTAATGTGTAATTAAAGCCCTTCCAGGGTGTAGAACAAGCATTAATTACACATTAACACACACCCTGTTAAGCATTATTGCTTGCTTAGAAACTTAACAGCTAGTCATTGTGTAACAGCTTAAGTTTTCTGAAAGATCTGGCTAAAATGAGGGACCTGGGGTCTAGTCAGTGAAACATATTAAATGTTTGCTACATATTATATACTTTGCATTTCTGTTTTAGTTACCTAGAAAATTGTCATAAATTTACCTACATTCTCCATTTCCTTTAGGAGCTTTGCCTGAAATGGACAATAAAAAACTTCAGATACTTAAGGAGAAGGTACCAGGTAAATTAATAATGCAAAGATTATGAAATTGTATATGGAACCTAATGCATTTATTTCATCTTCTTTTTGCCATGGCTATCTATCCTGTCTATACCACTAAAAGTGCTGCTCAAGTACTATTGAATTCAAATTCATGAAACTGTATAATCAAATATCAATACATACATGCACATTTTTCTGTTTATCTTAGGTTCATAGGTTCATAGGTTCATACTAGGCTATCTGCCCGAGGGCATTTACAAGCCTAGCCCATCGTTTTGTGGCTTACGCCACCCCTTTAGTATGGGGAACTATACCCATTATTTTGCTGTGCCTCTGTCGAGCAGTGACACTGAGGTAATCCCTGGGGTATATCTGCGATCTCCCATCCATTGGTCAAGATTTCTCTTGAACAAGGCCAGCGAGGTGCTCTGCCTCACATGTACCGGGATTTTGTTCCACAGCATAGGGAGTCTTTGGGTGATGAATCTATCCCTCCAGCACGCCCTATTAATAGCCGTGTCAAGGTTTAAGTCTCCGCCCTTGTGGCTCTGATGGATCTAGATTTTTGAGGTGAAGCATATTCATCAAATCTGGGTTTGACATGGCCTTGTATGTTAGGCAAAGGTCACCTCTGAGCAAGCGGTAAGCGACTGAATAGAGCTGGAGTTCTTTCAGTCGGGCAGCATAGGACAGATTTTTGAGACCCTTTATCCTTTTGGTGAGGAACTTTTGTGGCCTCTCCAGCTGCTGCAAGTGTCGGGTCAGATACATTCCGAATGGGGCATTGTACTCAATTATTGGTCTGATGAGTGATGAGTAAAGGGAGACTATGACCTCCCTTGATCTAGATGAGAATCCCTTCATGATAAGGTGGGCAATGTAGAAGGTCTTCCTAACTACTTTAGCTACATGGGTGTCGAATGACAGACTACTATCAACCTGGGTCCCCAGGTCCCTGATAACTTCTTCTGTGCTCAGTGGATTGCCACCTATTTGGTAGCTAGGGGTAACCTTGTTTTTCCCGAAGGGTATGACTATGCATTTTTGGCATTTAACTTTAGGCCGTGGCTCTGGCACCAGTTATCCGCTTCTGTGAGACCCTTCTGAAGGATATCTGTGTCAGATGTGTTTTCTACTATGGCCAGTTTGCAGTCATCTGCAAACTTTGTCAGCCATAACCCTCCTGTGTTTGCTTGTACTGGAAAAGTAGATGCCAAACAAGAGTGGGCCCAGGACTGAGCCCTGTGGGACACCACTTGTGACAGGCTTTGAGTCTGACATGGCGCCAGCAGCTCTGACCCTGTGGGTTCTGTCACTCAGCCAGTTTGCAACCCATCTTGTGATGTATGGGTTGACATTTAAGCTGATGAGTTTTTCAATGATACCCGAATGGGGTATTGTATCGAAGGCCTTAGCCAGATCGAGGTAGGCTGTATGGACTGCCTTTCCTCATCAATGGCTTTGGTGACTGTTTCAAAAAGTCAACCAAGTTTAAAAGGCATGATCTGCCTTTGACAAAGCCAAACTGGGTTGGATCCAAAGTCTGCAAATTCCCTATGTCTTTATTTATGAGGTCCATTATGATCCTCTCCATGGCTTTGCAGATAAGGCTTGTCAAGCTAATGGGCGGTAATTTCCAGGGTCGGTGGAGGCACCGCCTTTGTGAAGTGGTACCACAGTTGCAGTGCGCCACCCCTGGAGTGCGTATCCAGAGGTAAGACTTTGATTAAACAGCTGTCCTAGCTGTGGGTTTAATTCCTCATTGAGTTCATGGAGCACACAGCCGGGGACACCATCAGGTCCCATGGATGCTGTGTTTTTGCTTTGGAGAGAGCAGTTCTCACTTGGGCTGGAGATGTTTGGGGGCTGCAATCGCTTGGTATAGATATCTCTCCTTTGGGGAGGGGAGAAGTTTGCACTGAACCTGTCAGCCAGTATGTTGGCAATGTCTGTAGGATCAGTAATCTTCACATCATTTTGAACTAGTTCTGAGCATATCTGGGAGTTTCCTCCCAGGTTTCTAACATAGCTAAAGAAGGCCTTATGATTGTCTTTTGAGTCTTTAGCTATTTTTCTCTCGAAATTTGCTTTGGATGATTTTATGAGAGCTCTTAGTTTTTACTTATAGTGATCAAGGGTGTCTTACCTTTTAAGGATTTTGCTCTATCTTGTAGTAGCTTCCTCCTTTTGTTGTAGAGTTTGTTTATGGCTGGGGTCCACCAGACTGGACGCTTGCCTTTGGTACAAAGAGTCTTTGTTTTGCTTGGGATTGCCTTATCCATGCAGTCCTGCAGGTGCTGGTAGAAGGCATTTGTAAGTGATTCAGCGGCTTGAGTACTGTTTTCCGCCGCTCGGGGCCTTAAAGGAGACCACACTAGTCTTTAGAAGTGTGAAGTCGGCTTTTGAGAAGTTCTTTACTGTGGTCTTTTTATTTCAGGTGGGGTGGGATGAGGACCTCCAGCGAGATTAGTTTGTGGTCTGATCTCACCAGTGAGGGTACACCTCCGTGTTGAACATTGTGCTCCCATGTTCGTGATGATGAGATCAAGTATGTTATCTCCTCTTGTGGGGATGGTGACTAGTTGTTCCATGGCATTTGAGTTTATGAATTCCAGGAACTTTTGGGCTAGGGTGTTTGGGCTTGAGTAGTGTTCCCAGTCTATATTAGGGTAATTGAAGTCACCTAGTATGATGGTGTTTGGTGATACATTTATCCTCTAGTGTTTTCAGGAAGGCCATGTGAGGTTCCTGAGTTTGTGAGGGTGACCTGTAACATGCTACAATTTGCAGAGCAGTCTTGCCTATGGTTAATTGCACCTGGATGGTCTCCAATGCATCGTGCATTGCCACCAGTCTTGAGGTGTGGGTGTCCTTGATGAATATGGATACCCCCCCTCCTTTCTTGGTATTGTCCAGATTTTGGGGCCGGAACGCATGATATGAGGTAAAACCTGATAGCCGTGGGGTGCTCTCAGGAGCCTTGAACCAGGTTTCTGTCACAGCACAGACATCGATGTTCTCCATACTGAGAAGGGCCTCGAGTGCGTGCATTTTGAGATTTAGACTTCTGGCATTGAGCAGCATTACCCTTAGTTTTTTCCTTTTTGTGTTCTAGGGTGGTAGGTTTAGAATTTGAGCCTTGCCTAAAAAGGCACTATGGGGGTGGCAAGAGCCTTTGCCAATATCCGAATCCCAGGGTGACAGGTGCAAGCCATCCCTTGAAGCAGCGTGGCTTGTCCAGCATGTCATCCCAGGCAGACAGACACTGGATCCCCTTTGAATGACACCAGTGTTTAAGCCAATTGTTAAAGCTGATCATCTTATCTCTGTATTGTGGCATCATTCTTGGTGAAGGTAGGATACTGCTCAAGGTCAGGGTCATACCTGTCTGGGCTACATAATCAGAGAGCTCCTCAATGTCTCTTTTCATGTAGTCCCAGGAGGTGCGCCTCAGGTCGTTTACACCAGCGTGGACAATGACTGAATCATATTTGTACCTGCTGTTGAGAGACCTGAGTGCTTGCGTTATGTGGCGGATTCTAGCGCCCGACAGGCAGCTTACTGTGACCTTCTCCTTACTCAGTCTGGTGAGCGGACGCCAGTGTGTCTGACTATGGAGTCACCAATGACTAGTGTGTCTGGCATTGTGTTTGGCCTTAAGGGCTGTGACTGTTTGACACTCTGACTGTGAGGTCTATGTGTTGCAGGTGTTGTGTTCTGAGGTGGTGGTTGTTTGGGTGTCTGCTTTGGTGGCCTCTGCTGTTTAGGTAGATTTTTGATCAGAGCCTCCGAGTATGTCTTTGTGTGTTTATGTGTATGATTTGAGGTTGTAATGGTAATATGTGAGACTGGGTCTATAGTGTGTGTGGTAACCTTCTCCTCCTGACTGGTCTTGCCAGTCCTATGTTGAGAGAGCTCAGCCTCCAGTTTGGCCGTATAGTTGCATCTCTGGCATGTATTTGTGCTTTGTGGGAGGAGGAGAGGGTTGTCTGTGTACATGAGGCAATTGTAACATTGCCTCAATATTCCCAGGTTCACCAGCTGAGCAGGAGAGGACACTAGCAACTGATCCCTCGACATGCTAGAAGGAATAGACAAAAACTTTAAAAAGATTCCGGGACGTGGGTGACCGAGAAATGGGGGTTGCCTTTTGGGGTACTATCTATGACAAGAGTGCCGTATCAAGGTAATAAGTACTGTAGGAGCAAGTGCTACGTTTAACAGATAGAGAATAGTCTACTTGGAGTCAAGTAGAGATGAGCCTTTTAATTATAGGATACGCTGATTAGATCAGTAGTATAGTTCGAGGAAGGTAGTTTTAAGGGAAAATTTGAAGAGTCGACTTTAGGTAGCCGAATAGTTTAAACCTGCTTAACCGGGCGCTGCCCTAGTGTGCAACAGTAGCAACTCCGCTAAATCGGCTAAATCGCTAAAGCGTGCTTTATAGCAGGGGGCTGGAAAAGACAGGAAATGACCCAAATTGGCCAACAAACCACAAGTCACTGCCCTAAACCACTCCTCTGAGGACAAATGAAGGAGTTATGGAAATGACCCCTAGTGGCCAATAAAACTACAGTTTCAAGTCAGTAACCACCTCTCCGGGGCAGGGAAGCTGCTCAATGTTAGTCACTGCCACTGATAAACACAGAGACCCTCCTTCAGCCCAAGCAAAATGGCCTCACAGAAACTTTCAAACAGTTCAGGAACAGCAAGCCTGTAACTGAAATTTTTTAACTCTCAGAAAAGTGGGAAAAAAGCAAGATTGTTTTTTGTTTTTTACAGAGATAGCAGAGGTTCACAAGTAATATCAAGTTATAACAGTGCAGTAAATGACCCCACACAAGAGTGCTAGGTCAAGGACAGAAAATATGCAAGTTTTAAGAAAAAAACGATTTAAAATTAAGTGCAAACAGGAAATTCAGCAAACAGCTTTTGGTTGTGCTCTAAATACAGCTACTAATACAGAAATCAAGTTTAACAAGCCAGAAAATGCTCAAGCTAGGCAGCTATGCAGAAAAACTTAGCAAATACAGAGAAAAAATACTTAAAATCTCAAAAGTGGCTCCTTCTTCTCTCAGCGTTTTTCCTCTTGGAGGGTGCTTCACCAACAGCCAACAAGCCTGAAAAGACGCTCAAACCACGAGGCAACTAGGTTTTAAGAGAGGAAGATGAAGGAGTTATGGAAATGACCCCTAGTGGCCAATAAAACTACAGTTTCAAGTCAGTAACCACCTCTCCGGGGCAGGGAAGCTGCTCAATGTTAGTCACTGCCACTGATAAACACAGAGACCCTCCTTCAGCCCAAGCAAAAATGGCCTCACAGAAACTTTCAAACAGTTCAGGAACAGCAAGCCTGTAACTGAACTTTTAACTCTCAGAAAAGTGGGAAAAAAGCAAGATTTTTTTGTTTTTGTTTTTACAGAGATAGCAGAGGTTCACAAGTAATATCAAGTTATAACAGTGCAGTAAATGACCCCACACAAGAGTGCTAGGTCAAGGACAGAAAATATGCAAGTTTTAAGAAAAACGATTTAAAATTAAGTGCAAACAGGAAATTCAGCAAACAGCTTTTGGTTGTGCTCTAAATACAGCTACTAATACAGAAATCAAGTTTAACAAGCCAGAAAATGCTCAAGCTAGGCAGCTATGCAGAAAAACTTAGCAAATAAACAGAGAAAAAATACTTAAAATCTCAAAAGTGGCTCCTTTTCTCTCAGCGTTTTTCCTCTTGGAGGGTGCTTCACCAACAGCCAACAAGCCTGAAAAGACGCTCAAACCACGAGGCAACTAGGTTTTAAGAGAGGAAGATGAAGGAGTTATGGAAATGACCCCTAGTGGCCAATAAAACTACAGTTTCAAGTCAGTAACCACCTCTCCGGGGGGCAGGGAAGCTGCTCAATGTTAGTCACTGCCACTGATAAACACAGAGACCCTCCTTCAGCCCAAGCAAAAATGGCCTCACAGAAACTTTCAAACAGTTCAGGAACAGCAAGCCTGTAACTGAACTTTTTTAACTCTCAGAAAAGTGGGAAAAAAGCAAGATTTTTTTTTTGTTTTTTGTCTGTAATACACAACTACACACACATATATATATATATATATATATATATATATATATATGGGTCTCATTTCAATGAATGAAATTACATTTCAACAAACTGTAATTTTGTGACCCCTTTTTCACGAAAATACATTTATTCGAAAATGCACCTTCTTGAAAAACCAAGTAAGAAAAAGCAGTGGAGGTTGTTGTAGATCCAGCATAGCGGGGATAAGGGAATATTCCCTTTTCCCCACTGTAGTGCGATCTTGGAGGTAGAATATATAAGTAGCGGTGGTGTGGGGAGCAGGGGGACTTGCCCCCCTGCATAGATGTGGTTAGTGTTCTTATTGTGTTACGTATTTATGGTATTGCTGTAGCATGAGAGATACCTACGTGTTTTGAAGAAAAAACATTTACTATAGTAACGTCTACAGCTGTTGACGGGCTACATGAACTGTTGTACATGTTGAGTTATTCTGGGAACTGGGTAGATAGTATCTGAGTTATGCTATATAAATGTGATGTGGCAAAATACATAGTACTACTGGCTTAAACTGAAAAAAATTCTCTCTCAACATTGCTCTCACATATGACAAACAGTAAGAATGCCTAAGGTGGGTCTGTCTAGAAGATATCTGGATATGTCTTATAATGTGCATTTTATAATGCATGAATTGGTTTTAAGTGATTCAAAAGTTATAGTCACTTTACTGACAGAACTGTGCTCACTTATTTCCTATTGAGATACATCTCATTCATAACAAAGTACATCATTGCCTGTTTGGTTAGGATTAATAAAACATGCTTGCAACAAAAGAATGTGTAGCTTACCCCTGAGGTAGCAACTGTGGAGGTATTTATGTTAGAAGGGTACAGGTGGCAGAGTTATATCTACAGGTTACCATGATGAAATTCCCTGTGAGACTTTTGTCCAAAGCACAAGACACCAAGGAGCACATCACGGATCATTATCCACAGAACATCACTGCCAGTGTGATTTTGAATTGTATACTGGCAGATATGTGTTTGTTTTGGGACATTTTTCATTTCCTCATATTTGTATGACTATGTAGTTGGTATATATAATTTCAGGGGGTATGGTGGACTTGCTGCTCAGATCTGAGATATACGTGGTCTTTCTCCACTGCAAAAAAAAAAAACATACAGTTTAATTTTTCACTCTTGTTTGTTTCAGGCATTAGTTTTTGGTGTTTTGTTTTCTCAGTGTCTTGACGTTCAAGGTTTCTTAGTACAAGCAGTGGCACAGCATCCTGGGTGGTGACAGGAGGTCACCTTTACTGCCCACCTAAAAATAATTTTGTCTAAATCCAGATTCAGTATATTCATTATCAAGCAGAAGTCCCAAATGTAGTATCAGCGTATACTGAAGGGATCACATTGACCATCCTGAAGGATTTTATGAATGTCATCTTAATCACCTTTAGCTAATATTTACATTGCAAATACAACAGGAATCCTAGAAGACATCACATCTCTACACACAAATGCAGGTGAAATATGGGTCCTGCTACAAGTTACTAAAAGTTCCTTCTCTATACTCTGCCTGACTTTAAATATTTTAATCCTAAACAGGAAAACTGAGGCAGTTGGAAACAAAGTCTTCTTCAAGTTTGCAAAGTCAGGAATGTGGCTCAGGATAATTTCTTGCCAAATCATATCAGCTATGCAGTTAAGGGATAAATGTTAGCTTTGTTTTATATGTGCACACCCTTTGAAAAATGTCCTTTTTTAAATAATAGATGGCAAGAGATGGTGCTAATATGTGACATGTTTTGTGAACTATATGATGTTCAGGCTCAGAATCAAAAATGTGAGACATTCTCAGTGACCACTGCTTCATATCAAATCTCCTTAATTATACAGTCACCCCCCGCCCCCATTAATATTACAAAACGTCAGTCAGCGTGCCCGTTGTAAATCAGACTTATACTAATGAAAAATGTCCGGTCACCCAGACTTTTTCCATTAGTATGTCTTTTTTTTGTTACAGCTACGGAGAGCGTAAGATCTCCGTTTCTTTTTAGAAAGTGTCTCGCTATGTTAAAGGAGTTTAACATAGCGAGATAGCTTAAAAAAAAAGCAACCGAGGTCTTCCTTTCTCCATTGCTTTTTTTAAAGCTATCTCGCTATGTTAAACATAGTGAGACAGCTTTAAAAAAAGCAACGGAGAAAGAAAGATCTCCATTGCTTTTTTAAAAGCTGTCTTGCTATGTTAAACTCCTTTAACATAGCGAGACACTTTCTAAAAAGCAACAGATATCTTGCTTTCTCCGTTGCTTCCACACACAGCTCTGATGTACTGCGTAAGCATATGCATGTGCAGTACATCAGAACTGCCGCAGAATACCAGACAGCTGTGGAAGGGCAGCATGGAGGCATTATACAATGCCATTATTTAAGAAATGTAAGTATTTTGTTTTCTTAAATAATGTTATTGTATAATAGCAATAACTCAATTCTGGCTGTGGGTAATGCTGGATTTACCCACTGTTGTCTTTGTTTGGCCACTTGGGCTTTGCCCTCGTGACCAAACCACACCAACTGTGGGTAAATCCAGCATTACCCACACCCAGGTGTGGGCTATTGCTTAATTGTCTATGCATGTCATAGCACCACACTTTATAAATTAATTCGATATTTTTTTCATGGGAGGCATCCATGCACACCTAATCCCATTGCTCATTTATATATTTATTTTATTTTATTTTACATTTGTTTACCGGGGAAGTCTGACTGGACAGAGCTGTCGGTTTTCAGCGGAGGCCCATGGAGAAACTCTCCAGAACAATTGCTAACATACTATACATAAGATATTTACACATTCAGTTATAAAAATATAGCAGACAATAACATATGATTGCATAAGGTATTTACATAAGCATAGTGGTTTAGACATACAATTAAAGGTATAGCAGTTAGTAACATTTGATTGGTGTTCATACAGTATGTTTAGTAGAGATAATCTTGAAGATGTACTGAAGATAAGACAAGAAAGGAAAAACTAAAAAAGGAGGAGAATATAGACAAGTTTATATGAGGTGCATTGACATTTTAAAAGAAAGCTTTTCAACTTGGTCTAGGGGAGAGTTAGTGGGTATAGATGGGCAGTGGGGAGTAGGCGGCAGTGAGTTAGTAACGTGATAATATATAGTGCATCTGTGGGAGTTTTAAAGAGGTTGGATAGTGGGTAGGGGAAAGAAGTTAGAATATGTCAGCCAGGTGCTAGGCAACTGCATGTCCAGGAGTTGTTTAGGTGGGAAATAAGCTGTTTTTTGAATATGGTTTTATTAGGTTGCACCCTGATTTGTAGTGGTATGGAGTTCCAAGTCTATGCAATGTTGCTAGAATACAGGGAGTCACCAGAGCTGTAATGGCTTTTGGAGATTGCGATTAGTGCCTTGTTAGTGGATCTAAGTTCTCGGTTACTGGAGTAGAGGATGATCAGGTCTTGTAAAGCTGGAATTTTATCAGGTTGGTACAGTATTTGGTGAACTAGAAGCAGTTGGTTTAGAGCTAAGGTGTTAGGGAGTTCAAGCTAGGAAAACTGTTTTAGGGACTGACAGTGGTAGGTGCGGTAGGAGGAGTTTGTGGCGAATTCTGCTATTTTGTTGTAGCATACTGATAGCTTGTTTAAATCGCTCTTGTTTAGATTAATTAGGACAGAAGAAGCATACAGTAAGGTAGAGAGAAGATGGGTATGAGCTAGGGTAACTTTACTGTTGTTGGGTAGAAAGTTTTTACATATGTAAACAGTACCTAGTTTTTTGTTGAGTTTGGTTATTTATGAGCTATGTGTTTGTCGAATTTCATATTATTGTCAATAATGAACCCTAGTAATTTGGTTTGTGTGACAGGGGGAGATAGGGGTATTATCTAATGCAGAAAGAGAGAATGGGGGAGTAAGTGCTACTGCTATGGAAGGATGAAAGAGCATAAGTTGGGTCTTTTTAGGATTTAGTATTAGCTTTGAGTTTGTTAGCCAGGTTTCGATGGATGTAAAGGGTTCTTGGGTCTTGATTTGAAGTTGTTGGAAGGTGGGGGCAGAGCAGATTAAGGTGGAGTCATCAGCGTATTGAACCAGGTTTGCTAGAGGGGTGACTTTGTGAAGATTACTTGTAAATATAGTGAAAAGTAGGGGTCCTAGGATTGATCCTTGGGGTACTCCTAGTTTTACCATAAGTAGGGAGGATAGGGAGTTTTTCCACTAAACAGCTTGTTGGCATTGGGAGAGATAGTCCTGAAACCATAATAGAATGGGGGTAGTTAGTTTTAATTCTGAGAGTGATGCTATTAGTTTTGTATGGGAGACTGTATCAAACGCCTTTGATAAGTCAAGGAAAACTGCAGAGACTAGTTGGCCATTGTTGTGCTGCATCTTTACTAGGTTACTAAAATGGATGAGTGCAGTGGTAGTGCTATGGTTGGGGGGAATCCATGTTGAGGTCTGGCAAGAAGATTGTTAGAGAGGAGATGTGTTATGACCTGGGTATGGATACATTTTTCCATTATTTTAGCCAGTGGGGAAAGTATAGCTATACGGCGGTAGTTTGTTAGGTCAGTGAAGTTGCCCTCTTTGTCAATTGGTATAATGTAGGAGATTTTCCAGAGAAGTGGCACCTTTAGTTCTGAGACTGATCTGTTAATGATTATAGAGACTGGGTAGGAAATGGCTTTGGCGGCTATTTGTAGGAATTTGGCAGGTAGTTTGTCTACTGCTATGGTGGTGGGTTTAAGTTTGGTTAGATGTCTATAGATGATGTACGTTGGTACAGGTTAAAGGGTGAAGGAGTTGGCCTTATTTGATGGGTTATATAGTAGAGTGGGGGTTGAGGAGGGTGGGTCTGTTGACAGCTTTAATACAGAGTTGGTAAAGAACTCATTGAATTGGATGGCTGTGTTTTTAGAGGTGATGTCTATGTTTGGATGAGAAGTTGGTGATTTACCTGGTTGGAGAATACTGTTTATAGTGGCCCAGAACATTTGTGGGTTGGTATTATGCTTAGTTTGAATTTCAGTATAGTATTTTTGTTTGTCTAGTCTGATTTGTTTTTTCACAGTGTTTCTCAGTTGTAAGAATGTTTGCCTGTTAGGAGTAGCTTTGTTTTTGCGCCAGGTGTCCCATGCTTTGTCCATTTGTTTCACAAGTTGCCTAGTGCTTTTGGTAAGCCATGGGGCATAGATGGTTTTAGTGTGGATCTGTCTTGATGGAGCAAGTTGGTTGAGAAGGCCAAAGAAGATGGTGTTAAAATACTCAACTGCTTCATCTAAAGGAAGTGTTAAAAGAGGGGACCAGTTAGAGTGTTTAAGGGCTGTAGTAAGGTCATCAGCCCGGAAGTTTTTAGTGTATCTGATGTGTTTAAGAGAGCTAGTTATAGTGAGTTTAGTTTGGTCTCTGCTGAAGAAGGTTGAGAGGTGGTAGCTTAGAATGTCAGTTAGTATACCAAAATTATGGGTGGAAGATGGGCGATTGGTGAGAATTCAGTCTAGTGTTGATTCTTTGTTGAGGTTTTGTCTACCCTAGTAGGGGGTTGTATAAGCTGTGAGAATCCATAAAGGTTAATATGATTTAAGGGGTGGGGTGATTTAAGTGAGATCCAATCAATATTAAAATTGCCAAGTATAGTGGTTTCATGGGGTAGGGTTTCTGATGTCCATTGGAGAAGAGATTCTAGGGTTTTCATGTTATCTCCTGTAAGGATATATGATCCTAAGATATTTCACTGTTTTGTGTATTTAGTCTTACCTTAGCAGGTAGGATTTCTGCATTATCAAATGCAGGGATTTCTATGTTAAATAGTTCAACATTGATGTTGTTCTAATATAGGAGAGTGACTCCACCTCCCCTTTTAGCTGTACGGTCTTTTTGGAGTATGCTATAACCAGTAGGAAGTACTTCATTTTTAATGTGTGGTTTAAGCCATGTTTCTGTGAGGACAATAATGTCAGGTAGGTATAATGCTATGGTTGCATAAAGTTCAGTGGTTTTGTTAAGGATGCTTCTTATCTTATGATTTATTATTAGAATATCAGATTTTCTCTTGAGTAGGCTAGTATTGGTTCTGGGCTGATTCTAGTGATTTGTAGGACTTGTTGTTGAACCTGGGTTGGGGTTAATATCACCACTGCATAGTAAGTGAGAGGTTTATTATGGTATGCAGGTATTTGGAGAAGGCTAAGTCACATTGTATGGACACCCTAGATATTGCTTTGACAATGCAGGAATTTGTAGGGGTGTTGGTCATAGGTGGTGTGGGTAAAGAGTGAGGATGAGATGAGTAAGGGGTAGTTAATGAATGTTGGAAGTGAGGTTGAGGTGGGTTGACTTATGTTGAAGATTGTAATGTTGTTCAAGTAGGGTGAGGTTAGATGGGCTGTGATGGTGAGTGCTTGTGTTAGGATTACTTGATGGGAGTACATGTTTGGTTTGTCAGAAGTGGAAGGAGTGTATAGAGATAACCCTGTGGAATGTGTAGGTGTCCTGATAGTATATAGATAGGATGGATTGTAGCAACTTTGAGAGTGGGGAGGTACTATGTGTAGAGTGTGTAATATCAGAGCAAAGGAGGGGCAGGGGGTGGTGGTGGGTTGTGTAATTGGCCGAGGGATATGGGTTAGATGTGGGTGTGGCAAGGTTAGGTATAAAGCAAATGAGCTAGGGGTGAGTGAGAAAGGGGGTAGGATAGGGGAGCAGAACGAGCCAGAGCGAAGTGGGTAGAGCCCTACCTAGGAGGTAAGGGCTGGGAAAAAAAGTATTAGGAGTCTAACTAATTAAGGTAAGCAGCATTGTACCTTAATAGCAGGGATTATACCAGTCACTGTGTTCCACTATTTATTCACAGTGAATGGAAAAATAACTGCTTTGAAGGGACTTGGGTGTCTTTACAGTAGACAGAAATATTGAAGAATTTAAATAACTGTAGAGCACTGTCCTGCTTACAAGATGAGCTACTTATCTGGGCTAAGATTCAGTTGTTTGGTGGTGTTCTGCTGCCAGCTAGTGGCAGTTAGTTGCAATGGCAGGGATTGGAAAACAGGGGGGGGCTTGCAAATGTGCATGCTAAGCCAATGTAATAAAATTAAGTAACAGCAATAAGAACTAGATGCAGAAATTATTTAACAGGGAATGGACCTACATAAGAGTATTTCAGAGTAAAAGTCCCAGTAGTGAGTACTTTTGCAGAATAATTTTCAGAAATTCTTCACTTGGGAGGGAGGGGGCAGCCATGAGTGAAGTAGACCTAGAGATAAGACTATTTCAGAGAGTAAAAGTCCCAGTAGTGACTCCTTTGTTGTTTGCAGGATAATTCACTCAGTTGTTTGCAGGATAATTTTCAGAAATTCTTCATTGGGGGGGGGGGGGGGCAGCCATGAGTGAAGTAGAGCTAGAACTGTATGAAAAAGGAGACAAAAAAGAGATGTAACAAAGTCTTGTTATGGGTAGAGAACAGTAAAAAATTAATATGAGCAAAGTATTGGCTTGAGGAAATCTGTGGGTGCATGTGTGTGGAGAATGTGGATGGTAATGATATACTATACAATTATGAGGTAAGGTACATGCCAGGTAAGTGAGCATAACATTAATTCATACTTGCGACCAGGCACAACCTACAGGATAACAACAAAGATTCAAGCAGTCTATTCGATAAATACCAGTAGCCACAGTGGGAAATGCTAAATAGTTCACAGAGTTAGCATTGCCCTAGTAAATGCAATATATGTTTAAATTATATCATAGTGTTAGCAAGCATAAGAGGGTGTTCAGGTAACACGTGTCCCAATGATTGACTATAAGTTCTACAAAACAGTTACAATAATCCAGTAAATGCACTCTACATGTGTGTAAATATATTCAGCACAATGCTCACATCCAGATTGCTGTACCTTGTAGTAGCAGGAATTCTCCAAGAAACTTTCATCACATAATTGGTACATAATTAATCATACCTTTGTGTTTGTACTTATATCTGACCAATACCTGAGAATCAAACTTCATCCTTCTTTCAAATATTCCATATGGAATATATTACTCATACTTATTTTTTTGAAAATCTATTTTTAAGATATTTATAATAAATACTTCAAATTATCTGGATTTTCAAAAGACTCAACAACAAGTGTTTTAAAGCAAACTTTAGCAAAGCATTCAACATGCAATGTTGTGGGCTAACTTATTCTATGGTACTTTTCTAATACCATTTAGATAATAGGTAAAATGTACAGCAATACCCTACAGAAGGACATTATTGATGTACAAGTATTACCTAGTAAAAGACAAGTCCACTTCATTGCAGTAGCATATTAAGCTGTTGTGAAACACAGACCGAAAAAAAGGCAAATAGCTGCCATCTTCTTTGTGCTGAATAAACATGGATGTTTAGTGAATGTAAAATAAAAAATAAACAAAATTGGAAAAATAACTCAAGCACCAAAATTAACTGCAGCAGTAGCTACAAGAACTTGCCGTTTTACTTTCCCTTTGCTAAGAGCAGTTTAAAAAGCCATGTTTACTGAATGTGGAAAAAAGTACACTTAATGTAGTGTGTGTGTGTGTGTGTGTGTGTGTGTGTGTGTGTGTGTGTGTGTGTGTGTGTGTGTGTGTGTGTGTGTAGACATTAAATACTTACATAAAAAGAAGTTATGTATGTACCATAATGCTCCATCTGTGTTGTCCATTTCATTTTTCCTCAACTATTGGATTCAGATCCGATCCTCAGATCCAACTCAGCTGTTACTATAGCTCAAGGTTACCAAAAAAACTCTCAAGCTCCTCTCTACCCACAATGCACCAACCTCTAACATACCTCAGATCTTGTTTTCTGTTTTACATAAAACAGAATGAACAACTATAAATATTTAACAGAATAAGCCATATCTGGAGCTCAGTATAAAGAAGAGTGATGTCCTCATAGTCTCTTGTTCTGCTAGAAGTCCATTATAAAAAAAGGTTGGCAGTTGGTGGGATAGTAGTTGAGGAAGACTGAAAATGGACAGCACAGATGGAAAGTTATGGTAAGTACATAATTTCTTCATCTGATGTTGTCAATTTTCATTCATTCATCAACTATTTGAGAGAGTCCCCAGCTACCTAAAAATGTGTAGACTCTCAGGAAGGATATTCCTGAACACAGATGAGCTAAAGGCTGCTCTTCCCCTTGAGACAAGATCCAGTTTGCAATGAGTGATAAAGGTATGAGGACTAGCCTTGGTTGCAGCTGTACAAATATCATCCATGGAAGCCAAAGATAAAAGCACTGAAGAAGTTGCCATGGACCTAGCTGAATGGGCTCTTAAAGGTTTTGGTAAAGTTAGACCCAACTTGTAGAAAATTGATGTACAGTCCATTAGTCATCAGGCTAAAGTCACTTTTGCAACTGATTTGCCCAATTTAATACCTGCAAAGGACACAAATAATTGATCTGTTTTCCTAATTTATTTTGTCATATGTAAGTAAAAATATCATTGTCTGTCAACATCTAATAAATGCAACCTATATTGACCTTTGTACATTTTGGAAAGAAAACTGGTAAACTGATGGACTGGTTGATATTGGATTCTAACTCCACCTTAGGAAAGAAAGAAGCATTGGTACTCTATCCTTATGAAAAATCAAGTAAGGAGGTTTAGAAGACAATGCTTGAAATTCTGAAATTCTTCTAGCAAAAGTAATGGCCACTAGAAAGATAGTTTTCCAGGTCAGGAATTTAAGATCACATTTAGCCACTGATTCAAAGGGAGAATGAATTAAGGCCTTGAGCATTAAAGTTAAATCCCATGGTGGAAGAGAATCTTTATATGACAGTCTTAGTAGGAGCATACCTCTCAAAAAGGCTTTACAAAGCTTAGATGAAGTCAAGAAAAATTTTCAAATCCAATATGAAAATTAGAGATTGATGCCAACTGAACTCTGTTAAGGAGCTAGCTCCCTCACTAAAATCTGTTGCCAAAAATTCAAGAACACTCTGTAGAGGAGCTGAGAAGCAGTCAATGTGTTAATGCTGTGCCCAAAAACAATCCTGTTCCATTTACTTCTGTATAGTTTTTTTTTTTTTTGTAGAAGCATTATGGGAAGATAAAAGAATATGGCTGACAAGGGAAGAGAACATCAGTTGTTTGGTTATTAAAGGAATTTGAAAAACCATACTGCTAACTTGAAGTCTGAGATATCCAGATAAATCACACCTGTCGGTTGAAACAGGAGGTCTGGAATCGGATACAGAATCCAAGGCAGCTTTCTGTAGGAATTTGGGAATTAGGGGAGTTGGGGGTAGGCATAAGGCAAACCAGGGGGCCAATCATTAAGTAGAGCATCCCTTGGTGATTCCCCCGGTGGAGGGATCAGGGCAAAGAAGCTGCTGCACTTGTTCTTTAGCAGAGATGCAAAATGATCACAACAAGGCTTGCCCCATTGATGGAAAATCATATATGTCACTTTCCTGCTGAGAGACCACTAGTGAGGTAGTAGAATGGATTTGCTCGGTTTGTCTACCATCAAGTTGGACATACCCAGAATGTAAATTATCAGAAAGCGGCTGGAAGAAATCACCCATTGCCACATTCTGAGGGCTTTTCAACACAAGGGGAAAGATCTGTTTCCCCCTTGTTTGTTAATGTACCAAACTACTGACATGTTGTCTGTCTGGATCACAAATGTCCCAAATGGGCGAGAGTCTTAGAATGCCCGCAGTGCTAGGAGCACTGTTGTTATTTCCAGAACAATGATATGTGTGTTGGCCTCTTTGGGGGACCAAATGCCTTGGAATGTCTTCCCCAGGAAGTGTCCCCTCACCCAGTCTGGGAAGTGTCCATGGTCACTATAGCCTTGGGCTGATGGAGGATGAAAGGACAGCCTTGTAGAAGCTGAACTGAGTGAATCCACCACCAAAGGTATCTCTTGCATGCCTGAGTGATTCTTATTTTTTCTGACATGTGTTGATAAAGAAAAGGCCAGTGTTGCTAGTGTCCACTGAAGAATTCTCATAACAAATCTTGCTAGGTGGGACTAAAATTATAGCCACTGACATTGACTCCAATGTTTTCAGAATTAATTGAGTTGAAATGTTGGTACTGCAAATTATTTTACTGACCTGGAATCTGATGGTCTGCACTCTTTAGTCAGGAAGAGATGTTGACAGTGATATTGTGTTGAACACTGCCCCTATGAATTCCAATGGTTAAGTTGGTTGTAACTGAGACCTGTTGTAATTTATGGTTATTCCCAGATGAGTACATGTCTGGAGTACCTGATCCCTTGCTGTTATCAGTAGATGCTTGGTTGGGGTAATAATGACCCAGTCATCTAAGTATGGAAACACTTGGAATCCGTGCAGTCTCAAATGATCTGCTACCACTGCCATACACTTGGTGAACACCCTGGGGGCTGTGGTAAGGCGAAAGGGCAGTGTTCTGAACTGATAATGACTGGCTCCCAGCTGGAAGTGTAAATACCTTCCGGATTGTCTGTTTATTATTATGTGATAGTACACATCTTGAAGGTTTATTGAGCACATCCAGTCTTCTTTGCCCAAGAAGGGTAAAATGGACTGAACTGTGACCATCCGAAACTTTGTGCATCAAACTGATTTGTTCAAGACATTGAAAACTGGCCTCCAGTCCCCTATTTTCTTTAGTACTAAAAAGAATCTTGTGTAAATTCTGGATTCTATCTGGTCTGGTGGGAGTTGTTGGATGGCTCTTTTTTTTTCTAGCAGCTTTGTTATTTCTAGTGCTGCTGCATTCCTCTGACTGGGTGGAACATCAGGAATTTTGCATACAGGTTGAGCTGGTAGGGAAAAGGGAATTATATAATCTCTGGATATAATTCTTTGCATCCCAGTATCTTTTGTTATGTCTAGCCAGGCTCTCTGGTGCAGAGATAATCAACCCCCAATTGTCTCCAGAGGGGAAAAATCAGGCATCCTTAAGGGAGCTCAGTAAGAGTCTATCAGAGACAGTATCTCTGGTCCCTTGATTCTGTGGTCCTCCTTTGCTGTGTAGGTGTCATCGTTCATTTGAGTTCCCCCCTCTACCCCTGGGAAACTATCTCCATGTGGATCTTGGAAAGGACCCTAGGACTTCCTGAACCACATTTTCTGACCACCTGTTGATTCCTAGAAAAGGATCTCTGAGGGATTGAAAAACATATGCCCACTGCCGCAAGGGTCTTTCCATCTTTTTCACATCTGGAGAGTGTGTCCTTCACTTTTGGGCCAAACAACGAACTGCTGTCAAAAGAAGCATTGACAAACGACAACTTGAAAGGATCCACAAAATCACACAAGTACATCCAGGCATGTCTCCTAAAGGCAATGCCTAAACTCGCCACCCTTGAGGTACCTTCAGCGGCATGCGAGATAAGTCTTGTGGATGAATTTGAAACAGATTGAAGGGTTGCCAACTGAGGGTCCACAGAAGATTGATCTCAGCAGTAATGGTCCCTGAAAGAGATTTTTGAAAGTGTCTTGATTAAGTCCCATTGCAGTCTTGTAAAGTCTGCCAAGTAATTCAGCAACCAAAGGGCAAAGGTCACTGAAGCATACACATGTTTCTCAAATCTATCCAACCCCCTAGACTCCCTATTAGGAGGATGGACAGAGGAAGTCTGTTCAGCAAGTTCCTTCTTGGTGGCTGCCACCACAACCATTATTTCTATGGGCATCCCCTTACTCCAGAATTCTCTACCAACAGGTGGAGCCAGAATCTGATATGGTCTCTTAGGAATTGGCTCAATTACGTCAGGCTCCTTCCACGTCCACCTAATGTTGAATAACAACAGTCATACAGAATATTATATTTATAAATTAGCAGAAAGTATTCTAAGAAGTAAGACAACACAAGAACAGAGAAAGATTCTGCCAATAGGAATGACTACAATTAGGGATACTGAGATCAGGCAAGAAGTTGCTGGAATTTACTGAACTGGAAAAGGAACCAAGGTATTGGGAACAAATAATTAGAGAGGGAAAAGTAATAGAATTGGAAGAGATTAAGAAGACATTTGGACTGCAGGAAAGAGAGTGCCTTCCCTATCAGGGATTGATATGAGAGTATAGGCAAAGAGAAAGGGGTCAGGAATCAAGTCAATGAGCCCAGCAGTGGGCGGAGTAACCCAGGAGGTAGACTGGCCAGCTCCAAAGGCTTCCTGGAATACAGATTCCTCTGGGGAAGGGTTATTGGAGAATCAGCCACATCTCTGCTTAAGGATCTCAAGAACGTCTCCAAATGAGATGTCTTCAGGAGGTAATCTTGGGGACCCTTCTTCATCATCAAAATCGGTATCCTCAATGATTGACTCCTGAGGGGAGTCCAAGTGCCTTCTCTTGCACTTCCGCTTCCTAGGCCTTCCTCAATGGGATGCTCTGGTGAAGTGTTGGAAGAAATTGTAATACCCTATTGGATAGCCTGGAGATTTTGAGCTGGGTGTCCCTGTGGCATATAATGACAAGGCTCAAGGTACAGAAACATCTCAGAACCAGATGGAAGATCCAGGGGGGGTAGGATCAGTCCATCCTGCTGGTGCAGAAAAGCAAATCACTCCAGGGAGAAGGAAGACAACAGAACCAAGAAGCCAGGCTTCTGGCCAGTTGGTTCCCTCTGTCCCAAAGGCAACCTACCTGAGGAGGAAGTTGGAGCTGAGCTGTCCATTGCCAAGGCTATGAGGGGCAGAGATGGCTCTGAAAACTTCGGTGTTGACTCCAACACCTCAGACTTGACAGGGATACTTCAACTCTGAGTCAGCTGGCTGCAGTAATGTGGGTGCTGGTGCACTGAGACAACTTTGGATTCAAAGATAAAATTATCTTTGGATCCAAACCAGATGCACCCAGAAAGTTTGAATCCAGGGGCTCCAAAATGATCGGTCGGGTCAGAGAAAGAGCCGCCATAGGCGGTGAGGTAAAAGAACAGATTTTGTGTCCCACAGGAGCTGGGAGAACACCCATCTGTATCTGCACCAAGAGGAACCCCCTCATTATTCTGCTCACATCTTCTTTGGTCAGAGTCCTGGAAGAATGAGTTGAGGCAAGGGAAGGTGACCTAGAGTTTCATCTTTCTAAAAAGGGGGGAGGTACTCATGATGGTACTGGAACCAAGGTAGGTGAATACATAGTCCTGGTTATTATTCTAGGATCCAAAGAGGTAGGATCCAAAGAGAGTTTAGTCAGATCCAACAGATGTTAGACCACTGCAGACTTTGGATCAGACTTGTGCTTCTTTTTAGGTTGCTCTGAAGAAGACAGAGTCAATGATACTGAAGGCTTTGGAGACTTGGTAGAAGGCTCCTTAGATTTTGTCGTAGTGGACTGAGCCTCAGAGATAGCTTCACCAAAGGAAGAAGGAAGTAAACCTTTCAAAATTAACTTGTTCTTCCTGTGCACAACTGCTTGAGCATTAACATTTTTACAAATAGAGCAGTCAGTTTGGAGGTGGTTTGGGCCCAAACAGTAAACGCATAAGGTATGGGCATCAGACAAAGGGCAATTTGTGCCCAAACTTACATTTTTTGAAACCCGAAGGTCCTTTATCAGACATACTGAAGAAATAATTGAAGAAACTGCCAAATAAGAGTAAAGAAAGCCTTTTTTTATCTACATAGAAGAAAAGAAAAGGATACTAGCTATGGTATCGAGAAATACACAAAGGTATAACAAGATAAAGACAAAAACAAGGGAAGATCAAAGATACCAACTGTGGTAAATAAGATTTACACACAGTGTAATGGAAAAGGAAGAATGACTAATACTATTTTTTTATAGAAAAATTAAGTAGAAACACTAATCGTATAGAAGAAATAGCTTGAGAGCTCAGGCTGACCACATCTATTTGCGAAAGTGGCAAACGAGATCTGAGGTATGTTAGAGGTTTGGTGCATTATGGGTAGGGAGGAGTTTGAGAGGTTTTTCTGTGGCCACAAGCTATAGTAATGACTGAGTTGGATCCGTGAATCAGATATGAACCCAATAGTTGAGGAATGAATGAAAACTGACAACATCAGATCTTATATTTTGAATGTAAAATACTTCCTCCAACATCAATTACTTATGCTACAGTAAGTTTGAACCAAATATGCAGAGAAACTATATTACATAAAATATATAAAAATGTATATATTAATAAAAAATACTAAACAATTTGGCACACAGCACATTATCTAAGTGTAAACAGATATGGATCATGATCAAATAGGGCCCTAGGCAGGGTAACGGAATGGGGCCTCCCAGCCATACCAATATCTCATTACTTGACTGTCTCCCCCAAATTACTATAAAACATGTTTCAAATCTGTCAGTGTGCATACTGTTTTCTTCTTTACTTTTACAATGACTGAAGATTTGGATTTAATTTAAAACTTTTATTTTAAATTTTAAAGCAAAAACACCGACAGTTTTTTGCTATACAAAACCCTGTGACATTGAAAACAGGTTTACCATGAGTAACAGTAAACTTCTCTTTCCTTGAAACTCTCATTTATTGAAAAAGCATCTGGCCACACATTAAATTATGAGACAAGTGTTAGGAATCCACGTCAAGTAGCATGTAGTGCAACACTAATTATTGGTTATGTGATGTCTGGAGAAATTCAAAAGGTAAATGCCTAATATATTTGCTAATTGTCTGGGACAACCCACTGGATGCAAGTGTCTCTTTTAAGTGCAGGCCAAGACCACTGCCTGTAAAAATGATGCAGTAAGAGTCACACAATAGGCAAATGAAAATTGAGGGAATCAAACCTTGCAATAAAGGAAGCAGCTCATTAGCATCTCATAGCCTTACTCATCTGTACTATTTATAAGACAAACTGTTTCACACCCTTTTGTCCGCAAAAAACAAGCTACATTAAAAATGTATTCATAGTTAAAATATTAACATTATATTTGTTGACTTTCTGCTGTCCAGTTTATTCACAGTCAAATAATAAACATACTGGCAACGATCAGCAAAACTAGGAAAGCAATGATCATACCCAAATAACATGGCTCATAAAATGATAGCCCTGTTTACTAAAATCAGTTTCTTTCTTTACACAATACCTACTCTGGGAAGCAGGGAGCACATATTTAAACACACACACACACACACACACACACACACACACACACACACACACACACACACACACACACACGCACGTGGTCATCAATTAAAGCCCCTTGTATGACTGTGTACACATTAAATGTTTGCTTGCGTTAAAATGAATGAAACTTCTTCTAAAGCTTTTTCATCTGGCTTTTCCAGGTTAGGGGTCGCCACAGAGGATCACCTGTCTGCTCATGATTGGCAGTGGAGTTTTACAGTGTTGAGCTGCCAGCCTGTCACCCAACCTTCCACAGAAGGCACACACACGCACGCACTCACGCCTAGAGCCAATTTAGAGTGTCCAATCCACCTACAGCATGAGTTTGGGATGTGAGAGAAAACCGGAGCAAACCCATGCGACCACAGGGAGGACATGTAGACTCCGCACCGAAGGCACCCCAGCCGAGGATCAAACCGGAGAACCTCTTGCTGTGAGGTGGCAATGCTAACCGATGCACCACCGTGGCTGCCCTGTTAAAATGAATGAATAAATACATAAATAATGACCTAGAAACATATTTCAGCATGTTGCAATGAAAGCCATGCGGTACAAACCATTGCACCAAAATGCCCTCCAAATGTCTTTGCTCAAGAATCAGAGACAAAGACCGAAAATCATGAATAGTTTTTAATCTTGGTCTTATATACTTAGAAAGTTGCTAGTGTAATAGGTTTTACATTAATAAACATTTTCCAGAGTATGAAGTCTGAAACTTATATTTGTTATTATTTAGTGACTGTAATCCAGAACACTTTACAAGAACATCACAAGTTGTATGAGGTACAGACCACAAATGTAATGAAAAAAATCAGAAACAATTGAGAACTATACCCTCTGCACTCATGCACATGCACACAGATATGCACAAAGGCGCATACACTTGATCATCAGTTACAATCACTTGCATGACATCAAATATCTGCCTGAGATAATAGAATGAATAAATTCAAAAGTAATGGCCCAGAAATGTATCTCTTCTCATTCCTGTCAAAATCATGTAGTGCAAGAGTGTGTGTGCATATGTGTGCATGCGCGCGTGTGTGTGTGTGTGTGTGTGTGTGTGTGTGTGTCTACCTATATTTTAGTATTACTTAACATATAATCATAAACAGTCTATGGTTATTAAAAATAATTACTTTGTATTTCCATTTGGTTTATTTGGCATGCATTCTCTTTGGTTATGGAAAAAATAACTGCTCCTCTTTGAAAAGGTCATTCACATGCATAACTATCTTTATAAACATCATCCTGCACAGCACAATTTGTTTTAACAAAAGCATATAAGCTTGGTGTGCTACACATATAAGGTCCCTCTCAAGCAAGCACTGCACTGTCTCAAAAACGATTTGATTTTGCATTAAATATGGTTAGTGCAATTAACTCCCCATATAAAATCAATAAATAGTATTGAATAATAATTTATTTATTTTTATTTATTTATTTATTTATTGCAGTTGTTTACCGGGAAAGTCCATTGGGCCTTGGAGAGCCCATTTTCAGTGGAGGCCTGGGGAGAAAAGCTCCACATACAACTTATACAGAAAATACAGTTTCAGTTACATAAATGGTTAGAAGGCTATACAGTAATAATAATAGGCAAAATGCTCACATCTTTGATATGTAAAGTATTTAGACAACTGCTACCTAAATTGACAGCACAGATTTTTTTTTTGCATGTGATATGACACTATTTTTTTCTGTTTCCTTCTTTTTCTAGCCATTTACCTGTAAAATCCCACCATTTGCCTACAGCATGTGGTTTGCCATTATCACAAATATTTCCACCTATTGTAGCTGCAAACATATACTGAGTAAATACACTTCTGTCCTTGAGAGGCATTTTTAAAAAGTTTGCTGCTGTTTCAGCTCTGTAAAAAGGTGTGTCACAGCTAGGTATGCAAACATATATAATATTTCACAATTATGGTCCAAAAACATGAGGCAAATTGCCCACACATGTAAGAATGGCTCCTGATATATGCTGCTTTAGAGATAGGCTACTTCTGTTTCTGCAATGACAGGCCAATTGTGATTTTTGTCCGCCACAACCATCATAAGCTTCCATGCATCAACAGAGTCTCATGCCTTGAACCTAACAACTTCACTGCCTGACAAATTTAAGAAAACTGGGTGTATGTACAGTTATACAGCACACTTTCTGAGGCATTGTTAATTCATCGATTAAATAGGTATGCCCATTGGGCAAAAGGTCCCTTTTCAGGGGCAAACCAAGGACCACTGACTGATTAAGTGACTTATCCAGTTACACAACAGAGGTGGAAAGAGTCAAACCTTTCTACAGTTGACCACAGGATGCAACTCGTTAACAGGTCAGATCTTTAATCTGCTAATTAACTGCCAGACTAATTCTCTGTGCTGACTGCCTGTGATTTTTTTTTTACACAGATGGTTAACACCTCTGTATAAGTGAATATTTATTTCACCCCTGATATGTTACTTTTACTATCTGTATTTGCTATTTTAATTTCTTCTTTTTGTTCTTATTTATTAAACACATTCCTTTCCTGTTACCTGATGTTGTTCCTTTGTTCCTACCTCTTTGTTTGTTTATTGCCCTAGGTGTAGTTATCTCTTCTATTTTAGAATATACGCTCATCATGGACGTGTGAGTGCCATAATTAGTTGCATACTTATTGCTTATAATCTTATTGTTTATAATTTGTAAATATAGCTACTGTTTATACATATCTACTTTGTTGTGCTGTAATCAGTAGTGGCTATAATTTCCTTTTCTTGCTGAGGCACAGTAGATGCTTAGTAGTTACCTTGTGCGGCATGCAGGACATGCGAAAAACAAATATTTAAAAAACATACCAATAAACTACAGAATGCATGATAATTCACCCCCAATCCATTGTTAAAACAGAAAGGCCATTTCCCTGTTGGGGAAAAACAATACATACCACGGTATAATAACAATCTAATGACTTATTTTACAAACCCCAGCTCTATACCCACCACAAAATAACTACTCTTTTGTTATGCTAAAGGATTATTCTTAAAATGAAGTGTTATTATGCTACAGTGTAACAAATCAAGTGGGCAGCTAGCAATGCAACAACAGAAGTGGGAAAAAATAATGCACAAAGACATTTCTGCTTCAGTAAAAAGAAAAAAAATCTCATGTGGTTCACATAGCCTATCTTGACTTTGCCAAGGCTTTCGACACCATCCCCCATTCTGGAATTATAGCTAAACTCACTAAACTAGGTATAAATCCCTACGTCACAAGATGGGTTGCCAACTGGCTCACTGACAGAACCCACACTGTAAAAGTTGCACACTCCAAATCTGACTTCAAACCAGTGACAAGTTGAGTACCATAGGGTTCAGTCCTGGGACCTCTCCTGTTTGGTATCTACTTCTCTGAAGTACAGGCTAACACAGAAGGCCTCTGGCTAACGAAATTCGCAGGTGACTGCAAACTAGGAGCCATAGATGAGTCCCCAAATGATGTGGACAGCTACAGAAAGGCCTCATTGAGACAGATGCCTGGTGTCAGAGGCATGACCTCAAGCTCAATGCGAAAAAGTGCATTGTCATCCCCTTTGGTAAAAACTCTGTAGCCATGAACTACCACATAAATGGCAGTCTACTTAATGCCAAATGTGTGATTAGACTTCTTCGAATCAATCTCCAGAGCTGTGAACGAGGGTAAGGCGGTCCACACAGCCTATCTGGACCTCGTCAAGGCCTTCAACACCATCCCCCACTCTGGAATCATAGATAAACTTACTAAGCTGGGCATAAATCCCTATGTTACTCGATGGGTTGCCAACTGGCTTACAGACAGAACCTAGACTGTAAAAGTGGCCGACTCCAAATCCAGCTCCAGACAAGTGACAAATGGAGTACCTCAGGGTTCAGTCCTGGGACCACTCTTGTTTGGCATCTACTTCTCTGAAGTACAAGCCAACACTAAGGGACTCTGGCTAACAAAGTTCGCAGATGACTGCAAACTGGGAGCCATTATTGAATCCCCAAATGATGTGGATATTCTGCAAAAGGGCCTTACAGAAACAGATGCCTGGTGCCAGAGCCATGGGCTCAAGCTTAATGCCAAGAAATGTATAGTTATCCCCTTTGGAAAAAATACATGTACCCATGAATTACCACATAGGTGGCAGTACACTAAACATCGAAAGTGTGATGAGAGACTTAGGGACACAGGTGGACAGTGGTCTCACCTTCAATAACCCCATCGCCACAACAGTTAGGAAATCCTTCTATGTGGCACACCTTATCACTAAGGGCTTTTCATCCAGAAAAAAGGAGGTCATTGTCCCACTGTACTCACTCTCATTAGACCCATTATAGAGTATACCGCCCCGTTTGGTATGTACCTCACAGGACATCTGCAACAGCTGGAAAGGCCGCAGAAATACCTCACTAAAAGAATCACAGGCCTAAAGCAGATGCCATATGCTGACCATCTAAAAAAAACTCCAGCTATAATCTGTGGCATATCGTCTACTCAGAGGCAACCTCTGCTTAACATACAAGGCCATGTCAAAGCCTGAGCTGTTGGACATGCTCCACTTAAAGAAATCCCAATCCCAGAGAGCCACACACTCCAGGGATCTAAACCTTGTCATCACAATGAAAAAAAAACATGCTGGAGGGATAGGTTCTGACCCAGAGACTCCCCATACTCTGGAATAGACTGCCCATACATGTCAAGCAGAGCGCCTCCTTGGCCCTCTTCAAAAGGAACCTTGATGACTGGATGGGAGATAGGAAATTCACCCCGGGGATCATGTCAGTTGCCCTGCTAGACAGGGGTCCAGGGAAGTAAATATTGTGGGAAGAAATATCCAGGGAATTGTTATGGCTAGGCTTGTATAGGCCCTAGGGCCGATAGCCTAGTACCAACCTATGAACCTAAGAGACCTTGGGACCCAAAAACTGAGAAAAAACTACCACAGTCAAAAACTTCTTGAAACAACAAAAGTGATGGCAAACCATAGTGAAGAACAATCTGTTTATTAACTTTAAAACAGTCCGTATGTAAACTGAAGCGCTTTTCGTCCGGGAAATACACGAACTTCATCAGATAAAATTCAAAATGAACTGTTGCATTTAAATAGGTAAACCTAAGATCAGATGATATTTCGGGATACGAAATTAAAGCAATGTACCTTGTTCAATGAATGTATGTCACAGAGACTTTCTATTTTACCATACAACTATCCTGATTGAACAAAATAAGCTGAGATAAAACCCCTACTTATTATAATAGGAAGGGCATGCAGAATTGCGACTCTTGTCCTTATTGTAAATATATTCTAGTGGGTAATTCGATAAATATTAATAATTTAGACTTGAAAAGTAAAGGTAAATTTAATTGTAACTCTAAGATGGTTGTTTATCTAGCTAAATGCCACTTTTGCCCATGTTTTTACATGGGCAAAACTATTCGTAGATTAAGAGATAGAATCTACGAACATGTTTATAATATTAGCAAACTGAAATAAGAAAATGCATTAGCTAAACATGTGTCTGAATATCCTACCCATACATTTAAATTTTGGATCTTGGACCAGTTAGTACCAAATATAAGAGGGGGACCAATAGAAGTAGAACTAGAAAGGTTGGAACTACTATGGTAGATCAGATTATATGCATATAACCTGCCGGGCCTTAATGATATGTGTTCTATTATGGCTATTTTAAAACTTAAGTGTCTTCGTAGGTAGGTTCAATAACAACTAATACAAGGCATATTTACGTGCATGTGTATATATATTTTTTGAATAACATTTGATAGAATTAGGTGCTATTATATTTGTAAAGGATATAATAATTGCTGCTGTTTGACTAAGACTGATCTATATAGATATCGGTATGTTTTAATAATATATATTTTTTAAGTGAAGTCAATTTATTTTATTTTATTTTATAATAAGTTAGGGGTTTTATCTCAGCTTATTTTGTTCAATCCGGATAGTTGTATGGTAAAATAGAAAGTCTCTGTGACATACATTCATTGAACAAGGTATATTGCTTTAATTTCATATCCCGAAATATCCGCTGATCTCATGTTTACCTATTTAAATGCAACAGTTCATTTTGAATTTTATCTGATGAAGTTTGTGTATTTCCCAGATGAAAAGCGCTTCAGTTTACATATGGACTGTTTTAAACTTAATAAACGGATTGTTCTTCACTACGGTTTGCCATCACTTTTGTTGTTTCAAGAAGTTTTTGACTGTGGTTGTTTTTTTCTCAGTTTTTGGTATTATGGCAAACAACTTGTTGGACAATTCGGTGGAATTATCTCCTTTAGCAACAACTGTATCAGCGTCTGGACCAGCGACTGAAGCTGGTAGTAATAATGGTCTTCTTTTGGTTGTGCAGGCGTTAGTACAACAGGTGGAAAGATTAACTAAGAAAGTAGACACGCTCAGCGGTCTATACAATCAGCAGCAGCAGCGGCAACATCAGAGCTCCATTACGGGTGGTAGTAACGGAGCCTATGCAAATTCAAATATTAGTGCCAACAATAACAGCATTGTTTTTCCAGCAGCAACAGGATCTAACCAATGCCCACTTTCGCCGACACCATCGGCATCTATCCCGTGTGGTCAGCGAGTGCCTTCTCTTATATTCCTGGCTTCAAATAATCAAGGTGGTTTGCATTGGCGAGAACAGAATAATATTAGTGGTAACAACACTAATATGTCCAACAACACAGTTTCTGTAGATGAAAATACCAACTCGAACCCAGGGCTTATTGGACTCTCCAGTTTAACTGAATGGCTCGTTACACCTATGGGCCTGACAAAATCGCTTTCTACAGCAGCAACGGTGAGTCCGGCTAGGGAAGAATCTAACTTAACTGATTTGTTGAATTTATTCGATCATATTTTATTGAAATATAAAAAGCTTAGTTTGGAAATTGATTATTTTAATGAGTGCCTGAGATTGGAACTAGTACCGAAGAGTCTCAGGATCTGTCAGTATCCGACAGGTCTCATTCCTGACTCTCAATTCCATTTAGACCTAATTAAACTTTTTAATAAACAAGGTTTGGAACTTTTAGATGTAATGAGAGAAAATTATGGTAAAACAGTGGAAGAATTAAAAGATAACATTATTCTTTTGGATACTCAGATTAAATCGCATCCTGACTTTATTAGGTACAAGTTTGAATATTCTCATATATTTCAAACTATTGATTCTTATATAAATAAGGCAAGAGCAGTGAAATATAAAAAATTAAAATGTGACCGTTTGCAGTATCATCAAGGATCTGCTTATCCATGCCCACCTCCAGCACAACAGTGGAGAACAAATGGGTATAGGAAGGAAGGCGAAGGAAATATAAATATAAATAGTAACTTACAACCTGGAAATGTACAAAATCAGCAAGATCCTAATATGCATGAACAGAATATGGAAATGGCCAACACTTTGCACAGAGCTTGTCCTGACAGTAACCCACAGACAAGTCTGCCTTTGTCTGCAGATAATAACAATGATGAAGGGCTTTGCAGAAGTCAGCGCTTACAAAACCAGTCCAAATCTAACTTTCAGCGTAATAACAACCATTGGGGCAATAATCAACAGGGTTTTCAGAGGGGGAGAACGCAGAACAAGCGAAATCAGAGAAAGAAACACAACAAATGGAAATAAATAAGACAGTGGACATTGTTTTGCAAAATAACCCTTTGATTATCACGAATTCTGAGGGAGACTTTTCTATTTACAACTATTCCTCAGTACACGTCCCTGTTGAGCTAGCTAATTTGCCGGCAAAGGGCCTCACATTTATTCCTACAAAAAGACTGAATGTTACTAATTGTATATTGGATTTGATAATGTTTGTGAGAAAGTTGAATTTGGCAGTATTGTTGGGTAATATGAATATGATGGATAAAAATGAATTTAGACTAGTGAGCACTTATAACCCACCATTACTCAATTCTTTATACATGTTTGAAAAAATGTATGAACTTGATTTCCGGCACATAGATTATTGGAGGGCAAGTAATATAAGTAGGAATAACCTTTCAAATGAAGAACTAGACTGGATTAAATATTTGAAGGACACTAGGATCCGTATTATGAAACCAGACAAAGGTGGAGGTCTGGTATTTATGGATCAGGTAGATTATGAGAATAAAATTGAAGGAATGCTAACATCTGAATCTTATAACAAAGTGTCCTTGAATGAATATAACCAGGCTAACAATAGAATTAAAATCTACATCAACGATTTATTTATAATGCAGAGAATTGATATAGAGTTATATCATTATTTGATTATGCCAGCACCTATTGCTCCAGTTATATTCGGTGTGCCTAAAATACACAAAGACCTGAGTGATCCACCCCTCAGGCCTATTGTGAATGGTAGGAATAGTGCAACCTATGCATGTGCTAAAGTGGTTGATGGGCTTCTCAAGAAATATGTGACTCCTGAAACATGTATAAGTAAGGATTCCTGGTCTTTTTTAGAAAAGATAAATAATATAAATTTTGAAGACTACAATAATCTAGTAACAGTGGATGTAAAAGACCTCTACACCTCAATTCCACGAGATTTAGGTGTAGAATGGGTAATTTTGAACTTAAAAGAAAAAGGCACACCTACATCTGAATTGATCTTAGTAGAAGAATTACTAAGTATAGTATTAGCACATAACTATATTACATTCAAGAATAGTTTTTTCCATCAGAAAAGCGGAGTGGCGATGGGTTCACCCTGTGGTTCAAGTTTTGCAAACTTGGGTATGAACTATTGGGAAAGGTCCTATATATTTAGCAAGGAACATATAAATTCACAAATAATATATTATACTCGATATTTAGACGATATATTTATATTGTTCAACGGAAATGAAAACCAAGCTAAGGACCTTGTAAAGTACTTCAATGAAAGTACTAACTTTCTTGAATTTACATATAATTTTGAAGAGAAACAAATTTCATTTCTGGATGTACTCCTGACTAAGAATACTATCGACAAAAAGTATGGAACAAGAATTTATAGAAAACCATCTTATGCTAATACTTTCCTGCATTATTCAAGTGCCCATCCCATTTTTCAAAAAAAGTCAGTAGTTAAAGGACAACTGGTGAGGGCAGCACAAATGATTTCAAGGGAAGATGATTTCATTAATGAATGCAGGAATTTAAAAAATATGTTTCTTAGAAGGGCATATCCAGATGTGTTCTTAGATAAGATTATAGATGAGATCAAAGAGAAGAGATGTAGAGGCATTTATACACCTATTGTTAAGGATAAGTTAGAGGTATGAATCCAAGACCCAACAGTGAATGTAAATGGGAATTTTGATTGTGAAATTATGGATCTTTCTGTGAATGGAATGACAGTTGAAAATACCTTACGCTTCGAGTATAGCTTTATCCTTACTTTCAATTCTGATTTTTATTTTTTAAAAAATATTGTATATAAAAATTGGAATATTTTAAAGGAATATAAGGAAATAATAGAGAAAATAGGGGAAGTACCCAAATTTACTGTAAGAAGAGAGAGAAATTTTAAAGAACTTTTGGAGAGCATACATAAAAATAACAATAATGCCAATAATAGGAAGGACATGCATAATTGCGGCTCTTGTCCTTATTGTAAATATATTCTAGTGGGTAATTTGATAAATATTAATAATTTAGACTTGAAAAGTAAAGATAAATTCAATTGTAACTCTAAGATGGTTGTTTACCTAGCTAAATGCCAATTTTGCCCTTGTTTTTACGTGGGCAAAACTATTCGTAGATTAAGAGATAGAATCTACGAACATGTTTATAATATTAGCAAACTGAAACAAGAAAATGCATTAGCTAAACATGTGTCTGAATATTCTACCCATACATTTAAATTTTGGATCTTGGACCAGTTAGTACCAAATATAAGAGGGGGGCCAACAGAAGTAGAACTAGAAAGGTTGGAACTACTATGGCAGATCAGATTATATGCATATAACCTGCCGGGCCTTAATGATATGTGTTCTATTATGGCTATTTTAAAACTTAAGAGTCTTCATAGGTAGGTTCAATAACAACTAATACAAGGCATATTTACGTGCATGTGTATATATATTTTTTGAATAACATTTGATAGAATTAGGTGCTATTATATTTGTAAAGGATATAATACTTGCTGCTGTTTGACTAAGACTGATCTATATAGATATCGGTATGATTTAATAATATATATTTTTTAAGTGAAGTCAATTAATTATATTTTATTTTATAATAAGTTAGGGGTTTTAGCTCAGCTTATTTTGTTCAATCAGGATAGTTGTATGGTAAAACAGAAAGTCTCTGTGACATACATTCATTGAACAAGGTATATTGCTTTAATTTCATATCCCGAAATATCAGCTGATCTTATGTTTACCTATTTAAATGCAACAGTTCATTTTGAATTTTATCTGATGAAGTTCGTGTATTTCCCAGACGAAAAGCGCTTCAGTTTACATACGGACTGTTTTAAAGTTAATAAACGGATTGTTCTTCACTACGGTTTGCCATCACTTTTGTTGTTTCAAGAAGTTTTTGACCTTGGGACCCAGGTGGACAGTAGTCTCTCCTTTGATAATCACATCACCACTGTAGTCAGGAAATCCTTCTATGTGGCACACCTCATCACAAAAAGGTTCTTATCCAGGAAAAAAGAGGTCATTGTTTCCCTCTACTCGGCACTCATTAGACCTATTAGAGAGTACAACACCCCTTTTGGAATGTACCACACAAGATATCTGCAGCAGCTGGAAAGGCCACAGAAGTACCTCACAAAGAGAATTACTGGTGTCAAACAGATACCCTACACTGTCCGTCTCAAAAAACTACAGCTTTACTCTGTAGCATATCGCCTACTCCGAGGAGATCTCTGCCTAACATATAAAGCTATGTTAAACCCAGAGCTATTGGATATGCTACACCTAAAGAAATCCCAAACCCTCCGAGCTACATGCTGTAGGGACCTAAACCTTGTCACCACAACAAACAAGACATGCTGGAGGGATAGATTCCTGTCCCAGAGACTTCCTATACTCTGGAACAAGCTACCCATCTATGTCAAGCAAAGTTCCTCATTAGCACTCTTCAAGAAAAATCTTGATGAGTGGCTGGGAAATAGAAAATACACCCCGGGGATAACTTCTGTGGCTCTGTTTGACAGGGGCACAGAAAATTAACTTTCTTGGGAGGCATAAACCAGGGAACCTTGTTGGCTAGGCTTACTTAGGCCCTTGGGCCAATTGCCTAGTACCTACCTATGAACCTATAACACAAATTCAATGGAAAGTTGTACTTATTTTGTACAGGCCGGCCTGCTTTTTAAGGATAGTGATGGCATGAAAGATATTATAAAATACTTTGAACCAAATGCAGCACATTTCACCAACAAGACAAAACAGCACACATCTTTACATTGCAGACACTGGTGAATAGCAAAGGTACTTTAAATGTCTATTAAAAGTTGCATTTGTATATGTTGAACTTGCCATAACAGTAGAATGATCACCGCTGCAGTAACCATAACTTTATGGGTTATATCCTGCCAAGGATATAATAGTTGGCCAGCTTCCAAAGCTACAGGGCACCTTCCACATGCCCAAATTGTCAAGCAGTTCATGCTGAACTGACTGAAAGACAAGCTTGGCTGTGACACACCAAAAACAAGGGGGATGAAGGGATGGAGGGAGTGGCTACTGTAGCAGTGATCATTTGAACATCTATAGTTATAGTAAGTTCAACTTACACAACTGTACTGTTTGCCATATTGATCACTTCTGCAGTAGCCTTAGCTATATGTGTTGATTACCTTAGCTAGCTACATTTGGGTGGTGGAAGGAGTAAAGTCCAGAGGCCCCTGAAGAATGGTCCTAGCAAAGCTTGAACTAGACCTAGAGAAGGAATCAAGCTTATAGTGCTTAGTAAAAGTATGTACAAGGACTAAGCTTCTAGACTATGTCTAGACTCCAGCCCTTTCTAAAAAGCCATAGGTGAGGCCAAGGCCCTGAAAGATTGGGCCTTGATCCTGCCTGGAATAGTTTTGTTATGGTGAGTATAACAAAAGGTAATAGCTTTAGACAGCAATTTGGAAATAGTCTGTGTTGACACAGGTTGTCCCTTCTTCTTACCTTCACAATAAATGAACAGTTGATTCGAAGATCAGAAAAATGTAATTCTAAGATAGTACCCAAGTTGTCTATGGACTTCCAAGCTACTGGAGTATCCTTTCTCTCTTATTTTTAGGTTCAGGTAATAAAATGGGAAGATGGAAAGTATGGCTTAAAGTAAATTTGGACAAAAATTTATTTTTAATGTATTCCATATGGCATTTGTTAAGCTTCATTTGCTAATGTATTCCATTCTGGTACTACTCTTTCAGTTAATAATATCTTTTCATCTGTTATCCATATTCATCCACTATTCAATTTGTGTGGCTATTCCCTTTTGTGCAGTTGAGTTTGTATTCTTTTTGATACCAGGCACTCAGATAAGGATGAGTTTTTTTGTTTTTTTTTACACATGGCACTTGTGTGACTCTCCTCTTGATTTGCACTCTGTGCATTATCATTTGTCTACATGCACTACTACACAATGCAGTGTGATATCATATTTCATCAGCTGTATTGAAATGACAGTGTATGGCCATGTTATTATTGTCTGTTAGTGATATGGTTTATGGGAGAACTTTTATATGAAAAAATACAGGTGCTAAGTGGGACCTCAACTTATACCATTAAAAGAGTAAAGGTAAAATAAATAAATATAAGTAAATAAATAGGTCCACTAACACACAGCATTGTAAGTTGTCAAAATATCATGTATAATATGTCTGCCTTTACAGGTTAGTATTACTCAAGTTTTAACAATTTTGTTATATACAGTAGAAAATAATATTGAACCTAAAAGGGCTACAGCAAACGTGATCTTTTACAAGTCACAAGTCATTCTAGCTAAATGCTGTATTTATTTTATGTATTTATTTATTTATTTATTTATTTGACATTTGTTGACCGGGAGTGTCCAAATGAGCCAAAGCCCTTTTTTAGTGGAGGCTCAGGGAGAAAAGCTCCACAATTACTAACATTCAAAGATCCATGAAAATAGACATAGCATAGACTTACATACATTACTGAAGTAATACATAATTGAGTGAAATACAGCAAATAATACAGTAAGCCTTTTTACGCCTTGCAGTAAAATAACAGTGAGGAAAGGCAGTATCCATGGGTATTTAAAGACAAGATATGTTACAGAAGGAGCCTGTGTCAGGAAATTTGTTTACAAGTTGCACTATTTCAACATCAAGTCAATAAAATGGAATGGATTTTTTTTTTACAAGAAACACTATAGAGTCAGCCTCTGATGGTTAGAGGTCAATTGTCAGTGAATAGCAAGCAGTTGTTTATTAGATACTCAGTTTTTGGTTCAAGTCAGTTAGCAGCAAGTTAATGAGTATGATCAGCTTCAGATAGTTGATGGTCAATTGACAGCAGTATCAGTTAGTGCAAGAAGGCTAGGTGTTACAGTGACAGGTTGAGGTGTTGAGCAGATATAGTTTTAGACCTTTTTTGAATTCATGTATTGATGTTATTTTTCAGATGTCTGGGGGAAGCTTGCTCCAGTTTTGGGCAGGGGAATAACTGTATAAGTTTTGACCAGTGTTTTTTTTTTGGGGGGGGGCTTGATCATTTCCACTTGTAGGTTAGCGCTCCTAAGGAGGACTGTAGTTGTAGCTATCAGTTGCTGTAGTTATCAACTTGTTTAACTTGACAGTTGAATGGAGAACTGCACATAGTACAGTAGTGGGATGTTAAAGAGATTAGAGATCTTAGGCTAAAATCAGTGATGCTTTGTTTGTATAAACACAGACCATCTGATCAGGGTAGAAACAAAATATTTGTTTTTTACAGGTGTTAACAATATGTTTACTTGTTCCAAGTAACTTAGTAGAACCCAAGATGAGAGTGAAGAATCTGTCTTTACTGTTTCTGTTTTGTCATGTGCTGCCACTGCCAGACACAATAGGACATGCTTGAAGAGGTCAATCTATACAAGTATATCACTGGCTTGTGATGGATAGAAAAAGAAGTTATGTTCTTACCATAACGTTCCATGTAAGTTGTTCATCTCGCCTTTGTTCTTTACACGTGGGTTCGGAGTTGATCCATCGGCTCTGAGTCGGCCGCTTTCCAAGCTCAAGATCTTTGAGTAGCTCGAGGCACAGTCCCTATCCCATGATGCCTTCCTACCAACCCCAGATCTAGTTTGCTGAACCAGCAAGAAAAAAACACACTAAGCAACCAATTACAAAAAAAATGTACATAGTACATAACTATTTACAATAGCTAAACAATAATCTGGCTGGAAAGAAGGACACTAGCAAGACCAACCAGACCACCAGTCATACCTGTTCTTCCATAACCTGGAGGGGGAAGGTGGGAGGGAGTGTAAGAACAAAGGCGACATGAACAACTCACATGGAACGTTATGGTAAGAACATAACTTCTTTATGTGAAGTTGTTCAATCTCGCCGTTTGTTCTTTACACGTGGGTAGCGTCCCAAGCACCCTAATCCTGGGCGGCTCACAGGAGTATATTCCTGAGAACGGTGGAACCAAAGGAAGCCCTGTCTGCTTTGTAATGAGTGATAAACGTATGAGGTTTGAACCAAGTAACAGCTGCATAAATGGTGTCCAAAGGTAGAAGGGCTGCGTGGGATAAAGACGTAGAAACAGCCCTGGTAGAATGAGCTTTCACCTCACATTCTAAAAGTTGTTTAGCTGAAGAATATACAAATTTTATACAATCAGAAATCCATTTGGACAATGTAACTTTGGATACCGACAAACTTTTCTTATTGTCTGCATAGGAAATGAATAGTTGATCAGATTTCCTAAATTCTTTTGTTCTGTCCAAGTAAAACCTCAATTGTCTGTGAACATCAAGCTTATGTAACATGTACTCCATTCTATTAGCATGATGTCTGAAAAAAGTAGGAAGGTCACTAGACTGGTTCAAATTTGCCTCGGAGCAGACCTTAGGAAGAAAGGTTGGATTTGTTCTTAAAGACACTCTGTTGGGGTAAAAGACTAGATATGGAGACCTGATAGAAAGTGTTTGTAGTTCAGAAACTCTACAAGCCGAAGTAATAGCCACCAGGAAAATTATCTTCCAAGAAACAAACTTCAAAGGACAAGATGATGTAGGCTCAAAAGGTGGAAGAATGAGTTGAGATAGCACCAAATTCAGATTCCAGGGAGTAACAGGATGTCTGATAAGTGGCCTAAGGTGATGAGTTCCTTTCAAAAAGGCTTTACATAATCTGTGGGACATAATGTTTGAACCACTGCCATCCCACATGGAAGTTAAATATGGCAGTCAATTGAACCCTTATCATAGAAGCTGCCGCACCATCATGAAAGAACGAAGTCAAGAATTCCAGAATACTATGAACAGTAGTGACATAGGGATCAATACCATGATGAGAAGCCCAATGAACAAATCGCCTCCATTTGCTATTATAAAGTTTCCTGGTGGAGACTTTGTGAGAGGAAACTAAAATATGTTGAACTGCTGGAGACAAATCATGTGACCTGGCTAGGTTGGGAAGTGGAGCAGCCAAGCTGTCAGTTTGAGGGAGACAAGAGAGGGATGAAGAAGTCCCGACAAATGAGTCAGAAGGTCTGGCACTGGGTCCAGAACCCAAGGTTCTTCCACTTGGTATTGCTTTAGGAAGGGGAACCATATCTGCCGAGGCCAAAACGGGGCTATTAGAATAACAGTCCTTCCCAGGCTTTTGGCTTTCTGTAAGAATCTGGGGACTGGAGGGAAGGCATAAAGGAGACCCGAGGGCCAATCGTGTACAAGTGAGTCCCTTGGGCTGTCCTCCGGTGGGGGGTACAGGGCAAAGTAGCTTTTGCATTTGGCATTCATCGGGGATGCAAAAAGGTTGCAGCAAGGCTGGCCCATCTGCGGAATATCCTTTCTGCCATTCGCTCTTTGAGGGACCACTCGTGAGGCAACAGAATGGCTCTGCTCAGTTTGTCCACTATCACGTTGGATGACCCAGGTATGTGCGTTGCTATCAGAAAGCACCCGGTGGATACAGCCCACTGCCAAAATCTCAGGGCCTCTCGGCATAAGGGGTAAGACTTTGTTTCCCCTTGCTTGTTGATGTACCAGACTACCGACATGTTGTCTGTCTGTATTGCAATCGTCTCTCGAGGTAGAGAGTCATAAAAGTGTTGCAATGCTAGAAACACTGCTCTCAACTCTAGGACATTGATGTGCAAATGAGATTCCATGTCTGACCAAGTGCCTTGGACAGTTTTTCCCTGAAACAGCCCCCCCACCCTATCAGGGAAGCATCTGTGGTCACTGTGGCTGTGGGAGGGGGAAGTACAAGTGGGCGAACTACAGTAACTTGGTGGCTATTCAACCACCAAAGAAGATCCTTTTTGCAAACATTTCTCAGAAGAATCTTGTGTGACAATGGAAGCTGTTGATAAGACCACTGTGTGAATAGTAACCATTTGAGTATCCTCATGTGCATTCGTCCCAGAGGAACCACTATGAGTGTAGCTGCCATGGTGCCTAACAGCTTCAGAACCTGGAATGCCGAAACTCTCCTTTCCATTAATCAACAGAAACAACACCAGAATAGCAATAACCAAACAGTCAACTACCGTCAGCTATGTTTATATAAGCTAGCGAGAGAAGCATGGCTGGGGCTAAAATAACGCTTCAAATTACTTTAATAGTAATGAACATATCTAAATAAAAACGAACAACTGAGTTAAGCGCTTTCATCTGCTACAATGCAGACTTCATCAGAACAGTTACAATGTATCAATACACTCCATTTAAAAACTATTTGGCGCCAAAAATGTGCTTCACTATTTAAAGTGCAAGTGCCTACATTGTTCTTATATAAACCCTTTTAAAAAATTAATAGCCTTCGCTCAATATGTTTCAATACATAAATAATTGACAATGTATGATAATAAATATAATACATCTAAATGATCTAAATTCATAAATAAGCATATAATGAAACTATTTGTAAAAACTGCTTAAAAATGTTGACCGTTTGGTTATTGCCTTTCCATTAATAAATGGGACACTTGACTTCGCAAAGATATTACTCTTTCTTGAGGCAATCTGACCAGGGAGGTGGTGATGTCTAGATCTGCTCCTATAAAAGAAATATGCTGTGACGGCAATAAAGCAGATTTTTTTAAATTTAAAGTTATGCCCAACCTGGAACACAGGTTGATAGTGTAATCTCTGGTGCAAATTAGTTGATGCATGGTGGTGGCGGTGAGGAGCCAGTCGTCCAGATATGGAAACACCCAGAATCCTAAACGTCTCAGGTGAGCCGTGACCACTGCCATACATTTGGTGAGCACTCTGGGGGCTGTGCTGTGACCAAAGAACAGAGCTTGGAATTGCTATTGACTGGCCCCCAGCCAGAAACGCAAGTGATCTCTGGATGGCCTGGCCATTTTGATGTGGCAGTATGCATCCTTGAGATTTATAGAGTACATCCAATTGCCTGTTTCAAGAAACAGAACTATCGATTGAAGCGTGACCATCCAGAACTTTTTCTTTTTGACAAAGGTGTTTAGTTTGCTGATGTCTAAGATGGGCCTCCAGTCCCCTGTTTTCTTTGGAAGTAAAAAGAACCTGGAGTAAGTTCCGGATCCTATCTAGTCCGCCGGGACTGGCTGGATGACTCTTTTTTCTAGCAGCCTTTGAATTTCTATGGTTGCTAGATTCCGCACACTGGGTGGAACGTCTGGGATTCTTGTACAAATGGAAGGGGATTCTGAAAAGGGAATGATGTAACCTCTGGTAATTATGCTTTTTACCCAAGAATCTGATGTAATTCCTAGCCAGACATCTGGGTATAAAGCTAAGCGACCGCCGACTGCCTCCAGAGCAGGACGGTCAGGCCTCCTCTCAGGAGCGCTGATAGAGCTTGCCAAGGAACTGCTCCCTGTCACCCTGGTCCTGCGGACCCCCTCTGCCTCCTAGGCGGCGTCTACTATTATACCCCCCTCCTCTGCTCCTGGAGGGGGGTTCATTAAGCGTGTTCTGGAAAGCTCCTTGGGACTTTCGGAACCACATTTTTCCACCTTTCTGTCCTTTGGGGTATGGTCTAGTGGGGGTGGAAAAACAGACTTGTATGGCAGATAGAGTCTTTCTTTCCTGCTCACACCTTGTGAGTGTCTCCTTGACTTTAGGCCCAAACAAGGAAGAGCCATCAAATGGGGTATTAACAAAGGAAGACTTGAAGGCTTCCGCAAAGGAGCATAAGCGCAGCCAGGATTGTCTCCGCAGAGCTATCGCTGAACCTGCTGCCCGGCTCAATCCATCGGCTGCATAAGAAATGAGCCGCATGGACGAGTTCACAAAAGAATTAAGGGTGTTTAGCTGTGCCGTTACTTTCTCAGAAACAGCGTCATCTGTTTTGCCCTGTAGAGTATCTCCAAGCTCTTTGAGGAGATCTCATTGAAGACAGGTATAGTGGGTTAAATAGTTGAGCGATCTCATTGCAAATGTCGCAGAACTAAAGATGCATTTCCCGTATCTGTCCATAGTCCTTTATTAGGAGGATGAACAGAAGAAGAGGTTTCTGACATCTCTTTCTTGGTGGCCGCCGCCACCATCATGCCATCAACGGGGACTCCCTTCATAAGAAAAGACCTGTCTTGAGGGGAGGTGATAAATTTGTTGGGCCTCAGAGGGACCAGTTCCATGCAATCAGGAGACTCCCATGCTCTTCGAGCGACCAAGTCCATTAATTCGTCAAAGGGCGGAGTAACCCAGGAGGTGGAAGGTTGAGAGCCAAAGGCCTTCAGGAGCACCGACTCATCCTCAGTAGGAGTAAGGGACTGCTAGTCACCCATCTGCCTTAATATTTCCAGGATGTCTGCAAATGAGACATCCTCAGAGGAGGACCGTGGGGACCCTTCTGATTACTCTAAGTCAGTGTCTGATGTTAAGGATTCCTGAGGGGAATCTAAATGCCTCCTCTTGCACAGTCTCTTTCTGGGGACTTCATTAGTGGGGGCATCTGGTGAAGTCTCAGTCAAGCAGCGGTCACCCAATAGGTTTACCTGAGGCACTGGGTCTCGACGCTTGGTGGGGACCTGTGGTGTAGGGGCAGAACATGGCCCTTTAGTTAAGGAAGAGGAAAGATCCAAAGAGGTAATGGTCTTAGCAGACATGACCCTCCTCATGACATTGAAGGCACTGGTTTCCTGACCCAAGGAGTCCGCCGGTTCCGAAGAAGATGGCAACCTCCCAGGGGCCGAGACCATGGGCTCTGAACCAGAGGACGGAACTGAGCTTATCTGCGCCAATGCCGAGAGGGAGAGTCGGAACTAAAGCATCGGTTCAACTCTCTCCCCTGGAACCAGCGAGAGAGTGTCAGCTCTGAGACTCTTCGATCGGAACCAAAGAAGTCAAGGTTGATGGGGCCGAGGGCACTGGAACAGGCCTTGGCTCCAACGGTTCCACCACTATCAGATCCACTCTGTCTGGCTCCGAAGGCTCAACTGGCCTCGGAGGAGGAGCAGAAATCTTGGTGGGGAGGTCATAGGCTTCGAAGCCAGCTGGGTCGAAGCTGAAAGCAATTTGGCCAGGGCCGGGTTCACCAAAAGTATCTGCACCACGCGGTCCACATCGATGTCAGAAAGGGTACTGGAAGAATGGGTCAAAGGAGCCGAAGAAGCCACAGACTTAAGGATCGGGGACTTTAAAACTTCCGACACCGGCTCCAACACTATGATTTGGCTCTGAGGAAGCTGCAGAGCCGGCGACCAAGTCTTCCCAGAGGTGCTTGGAACAGAAGACTTCTGCTCTGATGACACCTTAGAAGACTTTGACCCCTTAGAGGACTTGCAGGTCTGGTCAGTCTTGTCTAATGCTTCTTGAAAATCTGGCTTCAACAGCCCTCTATCCACCAATTTTCTTCGCCTTTCTAATAAAACCCTGCCACTGAAGGAATAGCAGATAGAGCAATCTTCTTGCAAATGTAGTGGACCCAAGCAGTACACACAAGAAACGTGGTTATCGGTGATGGACATCTTCTGTCCACAGTTACACCTTTTAAATCCTGATTTTTGTTTCTCAGACATTACATAAAGAAAATACGCACAAATATCAGATCCCTGATAACAATATCAATAAAGTCGAAAAACCACTAAGAACTCCTTAGAAAGTTCAGATCCCTGAACTGCAAACGACTACAAGAATTATTTGACACAAAAAGCGTACAAATACAACAATTCTATGAAAAATAAGGGGATAGGGAATTAAATTTGACAGAACCCTGTCAAATAAATGCAACTCAAGAAAGGCTAAAGGCCTAGGAGCAACCGCTCCGAATTAGAAAGACAAAAATGTAATATCCAGTTAACTCACTGAACAACAAATACAAGAAATATGAGAAGTCTCACAAATATCATATCCCTGATAGTCTAAATAAGTAATTTTATATTCTTTTAAGAAGAAAAAAAGGTTACTGGCCCGAGCTTCCTCCGAAGATCGTGCGATCCGTTGCAGTGGTAAACTAGATCTGGGGTTGGTAGGAGAGCATCATGGGATAGGGACTGTGCCTCGAGCTACTCAAAGATCTTGAGCTTGGAAAGCTGCCGACTCAGAGCCGATGGATCGGCTTCGAACCCACATGTAAAGAACAAATGGCGAGATTGAACAACTTCACATCTGCTATTAGATTCTGTCATATGACTTTTTATTAGAATCATGCATGGGGATGTTCCCTATGGGGTGCCTAATTGCCTGGTGTGTCGATTGGCTGTGCACAACTCACTTGCACCCTTTCTGAGTTTACTCTGCCTCATATTATGCTGTGGTTTGCCCCTGCTTCCACAGCACATGGGGTTTCATTGCTGTCTTCTCCTTAGATAGTGTGGGATCAAAAACTACCTCCAACACCTGGCACAGATGCAGTGGGTGGATAAGGACTGTGAGGCTATGGTCTGAACACTTGTCCAAGGTAGGGTTGGGTCTCAGATACAATTACATCTCCTTTCACAGAATAACCTATTTTCAGGCATCTGATCCTTCACAGCAGTGAAATGATAATATTAGGTCTTATTTGGGACCTAGGCACCCTAGACCTCCAGCATAACATGATGGTGCAACTACCACTGGGCAACAAGAGCTTCTGGACAGGTACAGTTATTCAGTTTTCCTTCAGAGCCTTATCCTTTCAATTAGTAACCCCCCCATCCTGGTGGTCAAGTAAGCAGAGGGCTTTGTCTGTATTTGAGTGTGAGTGAGTGTGTATGGCATCTGTTCCTTGGTGAGATAACACTGTAAGAAATGTGTGCTGCATGCAATTGTTCTCATTTTAGGGACGCAGAGAAAATATGCAATCTGTAGGGGACACCCTGGATTCATCTGACTTCTCTACAGCTTTATGTGAATATGGGGCTACTCAGATGAGGGTTGATGGCTGCAGCAGGAATAGCTGCACATTTCTCAAGCTCAGTAACTCTTCTGGATCATTCTATGTCCCCTGCAGTTTGTTTGCATTTTTACTGCTTTATTGGCATTATATCTTGTTAGTCAGATTCACTACTAGGAATTGGCACTGGACAAATTGATTTGTCACTTCCAATGTGCTGAAGGCTTGAAACTCAGCATTCTGTTTGATTTTTAGTATCACTAAGTATTCAAGTTATACTGTTCTTCTCTGATTATCATCTCTGAGCAGAGACAGATCATGGTCAAATGAGGCCCTACACAGAGTAATAGACAAGCCAACCCCCCCTCAACAACCATTCCAGTGTCCCATTGCTTGTTTCTCTCTCTCCCCCTGTTGCCATAAACACTGTTTAAACCTGTCAATGTGCATACTATTTTCTTCTTTACTTCTGCAATGCTTACAGAGATTTGGATTTCATTTAAGAATTTTTATTTCAAACTTTATAGCACAAACACTGATGGCCATTTGCTAAACAAAACAGTCACAGAATGAAAAGGCAGCAACAGTAAATCTTTCTTCCTCTGAAACTCACATTCATTGAAAAATGCATTTGTCCAGTGGTGTATTATGTGTACCTTGGTTCCAGGACTGCTTTCATACCATGGTGCCCCTGCACACATATTTTGGACCATATATAAATGCACATGCTCTTTGATTCGCCTTCCTGATTGTTTTAAATTATATTTTTTGTTTAATACAACAGCATCTGTTAGAGTGTGCTTTAAATGTGTTGTTTTGTATCTTTTTTCCAGTAAGCAGTAAAACAAAGTGTATGAAACAATAATAACAGTACCAATTTCCTAACATTTCAACCATAAAACACCACCCAAACTGCTGTCATAATCCACCACTATCTGTATGCAACAATTATGGCCACTAAATTTACTATATACACATCACATGTCTGATTGTGACAAAAATAGCCAAAGTAATGTATTCCAATTTGTTTACATGAATGCACACTACTCCTGCAAATACAGACTAATTACTTTTTAACTTTATCAGTTCAGCAGGGTCAGTCATTTTATCCACAGACATCAAACAAACTCTGCAATTATAGCTACATTGTTGATTGCATCTTTCTCAGATGTCTGCATCAAAAAATAATAAAAACAATAATAAAAAAAATCAGATATTTCAAATTTGCTGCACAAAAACACACAATAGCCAAAGTATCCATATTTAAGTCAAACACACACACACATACACACACACACACACACACACACGCGTGCACACACACACACACACACACACACACACACACTCTCTCTCTCTCTCTCACATACATATGCACACTAGTCCTGTATAGCCAGAATAATGACCAGATGGTAAGAGCATAAGGTACTTTCATCTAGAGAGAGCCTGCTCCACTACTATTAGGTATAGCCATTTGTTTATGGTGTATACTCATTATTATGAAGAAATAAATTACATGAACTTAATAAGTAGGGTTGGATGAACTATTTGAAATTCTATAAAGATCACTAGCACCGTGCCAGAAGATCCAGCCAAGTATAGCATTGATTAAATAGAAAAGTATTTAAAAAGTATAAGAAAAAATAACCACCTGATAACATATACTAAGTCAATTTGCACAATCTCTGCAGAAGTAAAAGTCATCTAAATAATTCCACATTAAAGAGAACTTTTAGTAATGCAGAGGTTGCTGCTGGCAAACAAGTTTGCATTTCAGTTTTTCACCTTAAATGTAATGCCTGCTGCCCTCAAAGGAAAAAAATGCCCATTTTGCATTAAAATTGTTTGCTGGTGATATTGCCACAACATTTCTAGAACTAGATCACATATGCAGTAGGGGATTGCTGGCAAAGAATGACAACAGCTTCATAGTTACTAGGAATGCAGTCCAGGAGAACATTAAGTAGCCTAACCCAAATTCCCAATTGCTCCAAAACACTGTCTGGTTAAGTGACTTGCTGAATGTCACACAGTATTTAAATGAAGGTGGAAAGATTCAAATACTGCACTTATATGCATGGGAAGCAGCTCATTAACAAGTTGGAGCTTGAGTCTTCTACAATAACTATCAGAGTAACAGTTTTTAACCAAATGCAAAACTTCGCCACAATCCCATCTTGTAGTGAAGATTATAACACAGTAATATGCCACAATAACTACATAATGGATGCAGAAGATCAGACTGTTTTCATCATCATTTCAAATATTGCAGACTATATGACTTTACAAACATCAACCCCCTTGCAGTTGCAGAAGGCTGTAAAGATGGTACTGTATATATATTACTAAAATGCAACATGGTCAGACTATATTATGCAATCCAGGCCTTTTATTGAATTAATTCATTCTTTAGTACAATGCAAAACAGTTACAGAGAATATAAATGCTGCATCAGCTTTTGTTGAACAACCAAGTCAAGCAAACATCAGGAATATTACTGCATACTGTTATTAGAGGGGGTCTTACATGCTTGCAGGACACCTACATCTCATTTTTGATTACCCTATGTCTTGTCTGTCAAGAATAGCTATCCCTTCTGACATCAGTGAGTACAGGTCAGACCTACTTGAACGACTAATAATATTATATTGTTGCAGCATACACAACCAGAATCAGCAGGGCCAGATCCTAACAAATAGGTTTCTGTGAAGGGTAAAAAATCAGGCCCCCACCAGCTATACTGATATCCCATTACTTGGCTGGCCGGCTACAGTTACCATCAACACTGGTCAGACCTGGCAGTATACACCCTCTTTTCTTCTTTACCATCACAACTGAATTTCACTTAAATATTTTATTTCAAATTTTACAGAAAAAAATCATTGGCAGATATTTTCTAAACAATACACTCCCTCACTGAAAACAGACTTGGCATGAGAAACAGTAATCTTCTCTTCCCTTGGAATTCACATTTAATGAAAATGAATGTGGTAATCCATTAAAATATAAGAGGTGTGCTGGGATTCATACTGAAAGAGCATACAGTGAAGTACGAATTAATGTCGTGAAGGGTGCAGGAATTCAATATACAAATGTTAATGCAACCACTCAAACACTATACAACACCTGGGATAACCCACAAATTGGCATTTTTTCAGGAGCAGTTCAGGAAGACTGTCTGATAAAGTAACTTGGCAAAGTCACACAGAAGACAAAGGCAGAGGGAATCAAATGATGTACTACAGGAAGCAGATCTTTAAATGCTCATAGCCTTAGAATACCTGATGTAGCCTAAACACAGTGCAATTCATACATGTGTCTCTGCAAAAAACAAGCTAAATTAAAAATGTATTAATAGGTAAAATTTTAACGTTAAAGTTGTAGACTTCATGATGCCCAATTTATTTGCAGCTAAATCACAAATACACTGTCAATATTAAGGAAACTAAATATCACATCCAAAAGAGCAAGGCCTTACATGATGATGCTTCCCTTAACTGAATCAATATTCTTTCTTTACACCATAACTACTCTGGTCTAGAGGTACTAATTCCTAGGCTTGCAGTTCAAAGAACCACTGAGGAGTCAAATCCAGATTTCCAATTGCCCCATAGCACTATCTTGTTAAGGGACTTGTTCAGTGACAAGGAATAAATAAGAGGCAAAATTGGAGATGTTCTGCAAAACTGAAGACAAATAAAAGCAGACTACTCTAAATCATTTTAAAGTTATTGAAAAAGGTTTTGAATCAACACGTATGTTTTGAACCACAAAAATCTATGAAACTCTAATGACTGACATTGACTGTCTGTAATCCTCAATGATTTAAAGGAAAAAATACAACTTAATAGAGGTCTGATAGCTGGTGTGGAGGATTTGGCACTTGCCTCTTGTAGCCAAATTATAGGGTTTAAGTCTGTATGGCCCTAAGCAAGTCACACACACACGCGCTTGTCATGTTCCTCTCCCACCATTTTCAATGCTACACAAGAAATTCCATCTCATCTCATAGTGCTGTACACAACAATCTACCTGCTTGTCATTCTGAACATACACCAATCTACATGCCAGCTAAGATGTTCATCGTGTTACACTGCTGCAGTCATTACACTTGGGTTATCCTGCCGTCAGGCGGTCCCCCAGTCGGCCTGAGTTCCAAAGTCTTGGTCCGGCGTCGGTTGCTGTCGCCTCCTCCCTGACGTCAGTGCAACAGGGGTATATAAGATGCAGCCGACGCCATTTTCTTCAGTCTTTCTTGCCGCGCGGTGCCTGAAGCAGAAGCAGTTCGCAAGTGCCGGTCGGCCGACTCCTGAGATTTTCATTCCGAATCCAGAACCAAAGTCTTCTACAAAGCTAAGTACCCTGTTGGGGAAACTTTTTCTTGCCTCAGACCGATGTCAGTAAAAGTTAATAACTGTATTTCTTGTGGGAAGCAAATACCTCATATGGATTTCCACTCCTATTGTATTCCATGCCTAGGCCCAGACCACGATGTCACTGGTTGTCGGTTTTGTGCTAGGTTCAAAAAGCACACTATTAAACGTCAGTTTGATTTTGCCCGACATTATTTTGGCAGAAAATTCAATTACACCATGCCGTCGGAACTTCCGATGACCGGAATACATAAAAAGCGCAAAGACAAGGACAGGCATCCGAGGCCCAAAACTGACGATGAGGCCTCTTCTAGGCCGGTCGCAGGTTCTCCGGTTTTCAGTGAGGTGCCTACGCAGCCCCTGACAACCGCTTCCACAGAATCACAGACCACCTCTGACTCCTACGTGGAGCTGGCTGGGCCTTCGGATGCACTAGGTTTTCAGCCTACCGAAACTAACCCTTCAGAGGGAACCGAAGTAGCTGAGCAATCCACAGCCTCAGAGGGTGTTTTCAGACCTACCCAGTTAACCATTAAACCCTCTGTTAAGTCTAAGGCCCCCTTAAAAACAAAGAAACAGATACAGCATTCTCCAGGACAGGCTTCCATGCCTAAGAAACAAATCCTCAAAATGGCCGAAGACCTAATCACCCTGATCAGGGGGTCCCATCCCCCTCCTGATAAAAGGCCCAGACAGGATGCAGACTATGAATCTTCCGACCAGGTGTCCATTTCCTCAGATTCATCCTCAGACCTAGGATATTCCTTACCCCCTTATGAGGATTCTGATGCAGAGGAATCAATTTCATCAGCCTCTCCGCCTGAGGACTATTCCTTTGGGGAGACCTTACATACCATGAGGGAGCATTTCCATTGGGAAGGCCAGGATTACTCAGAATCCAAGAAAAGGCTCAGAGACTTCCTTTTATTCCCTCAACACAGACCCCTTGCTATTCCGCCAATGTTAGATATTGTGGATGATGTGTACACTGAATCCAGCTTAAACTCTGACTCCTTACCTCCAGCCCCAGTTAAACCTGATAGATATTACAGAGTCCATGACTCTCACAAATTTCTGTATAAAAGCCCTGTTGCTGACCCTGAAACTATTTCTCAGGGACCCAAAGGGATTAAGGCCTCATCAGCAAAAAACCCAGTTCCCTCTGACAGAGATTCCAGAACATTAGACAGATGGGGAAAGAAAGTATATACGTCTGCAACTTTAGCAATGAGAGCCTTAAATTGCCAGTTTCACATGCTAAAATATCAGCAATTTTTGATGTCTCAGTTGAAACAAAAGATGCTTCCAGATTCAGATCCTCCTAATTTTAAAGAAATGCAGGATTTATTGCATGCAGCTGAACAAGTGGGAAAACATACTTTGCAATGCGGGTTTGATTCCTTAGAGGCCTCCTGTAGAGTAGCAATTACTGGCTCTGTCATTAGAAGGCATGCTTGGTTACAAGAACATACGTTACCAGATCATGTTAAGGCAAAATTACTGGATGCAACTTTGCAGCGGGATGTGTTGTTTGGAATTAAGGCAGAGGAGGTATTAAAGAAGATGGAGGATAAGGCAAAATCTATGCAAACGGTGAAGGATTTCTTACAGGTTCAGCCTCCTCGTTTTAGCAGAAATTGGCCAACAAAGAATTGGTCCTTTCCAGTCACAGACAGACCTCAAAGGGGCAGATACAGACGTCCCAAGAGGTCGAGGTCAAGCACAAGGTCCTTACAGGCCTCGACAATGGGGTACACCAGGCCAGAAAGAAGGGGAAGACAGGCCACAACCTTATAAAAAGCAGCCTCAATGACTTCCCACTACAGCTGCCAAACAGCTCTCTCTTGGCAGCCCCGTTAGGAGGAAAACTGGCACTTTTCTACCACAATTGGCATTGCATCACTAAAGACAAATGTGTTCTCAACATTGTATCTCAAGGTTACAGGTTCCACTTTCACACCCTGCCAAGGTTAAAAGGAATGCCAAATCTGCCACCAAATCAATGGGCAGAGGCTCAAAGACAGATTACAGCACTCATGGACATGAGAGCTATTCAAAAGGTACCACCACAGGAGCAAGGACAAGGATTTTACTCAAGACTCTTTCTGGTTCCCAGAAAGGACAAAGCCTGGAGACCCATTCTGGATCTTTCTTCTCTAAACACTTACCTGGATGTTCCGAAATTCAAAATGTTGACACTACAGCAGCTTCTTCCCATGCTGGGCAAGAAAGCTTGGCTCGTGACTTTGGACCTCAAGGAGGCATACCTGCATGTCCCTATCAGACAAAATTGCAGAAGATACCTCAGATTTCTAGCTGGTTCAATGCACTATCAATTCTCTGCACTGCCCTTTGGCTTATCTACTGCGCCCAGGGTCTTCACAAAGTGCCTGGCACCAGTAATTGCATTTTGCAGGCAAAAAGGAATTCAAATTTATCCATACCTGGACGACTGCCTGATTCAAGCAGAGAGCAAGGACATTCTTCTAAAGCATCTGGCGTTCGTAAAAAAGTTATTAAGTTGCCTGGGGTACACAGTAAACGAAAATAAATCAAAACTAGTGCCCTCACAACAGATAATATTCCTGGGTGCCAGCCTGAACACAACAGCCCAGATGGCTTATCTCATGCCAGACAAGCAAGGACAACTTCCTCAATACTTTCAATTGATGGCAACAAAGACCCAACTCCCTGCAAGAAAAATTCTGTAGGCCTTGGGCTACATGGAATCTTGTATACTACTAATTCCATATGTCAGAATGCATATGAGGAAACTACAATGGTACCTAAAGAGTGTATGGTCTCAACACTGTCAAAGTTTGGAAACAGTTATACCACTTATTCTTTGCCTTCAACAGGAGTTTCGATGGCAGATGCATCGGATTACGCCTGGGGAGCACACATGGCAGGAAAATGTATTCAGGGCGAGTGGACCACAGAGCAAAGGCATCTTCACATCAATCAAAAAGAGATGCTAGCTGTACAAAATGCACTTATAGCTTTCAAGGACCTGCTGCATTCAGGACAACTACTACTAAAGACAGACAACACCACAGTTATGTGGTACATAAACAAGAAAGGGGGCACACACTCCTACTCCCTCTGCAGACAAGCCATGACCTTGTGGAACACAGCTCTAGACTACCAAGTTCATCTGCAAGCACAATTCCTGCCAGGAGGGAAAAACACACTGGCAGACGACCTAAGCAGAAACATCATGGATCCCCACGAATGGGAATTGAATCCACAAATATTCAGAATGATAACACAAAAGTGGTGGAGCCCGGACATAGATCTGTTTGCATCCGCAATGAACTGCCAGCTACAGAAATTCTGCACAAGGAGTTACCATATGTTCATAGGTTCATAGGTTCATACTAGGCTATCTGCCCTAGGGCATTTATAAGCCTAGCCAGAGTGTGTGTGGCTTTCACCACCCCTTAGGATGAGAATACTACGCCCATTTAGGGTTTAGTTTACTGTGCCTCTGTCTAGTAGTGACACAGAGATGACCCCCGGGGTAAACCTACGATCTCCCATCCACTCGTCAAGATTTCTCTTGAAGAGAGTTATTGAGGGGCTCTGCCTAACATGGACTGGGATTCTGTTCCAGAGTTTCTGTGTTGAGGTTCAAATCTCTTGCTCTCGTGGCTCTGATGGATTTGGATTTTCTGAGGTGGAGCATGTCCATTAATTCCGGATTGGACATGGCCTTGTACATCAGGCATAGATCACCTCTGAGTAGGCGGTATGCGACTGAATAGAGCTGGAGTTTCTTCAGCCGGGCAGCATATGATATATGTTTGAGACCCTGTATCCTCTTGGTGAGAAACTTTTGGGGTCTTTCCAACTGCTGCAGGTGTCGGGTAAGATACATCCCAAAAGGGGCATTGTACTCAATCATGGGCCTGATAAGGGAAGAGTACAGGGGCACAATGACCTCTCTTGATCTAGATGTGAATCCCTTCATGATAAGGTGGGCAATATAGAAGGTCTTCCTCACCACTTTGGCAATGTGAGTGTCAAATGAGAGGTTACTGTCAACTTGGGTCCCTAGGTCCCTGATTACCTCTTCCGTACTTAATGGATTACCACCTATGTGGTAATTTGTGGGTACCTTGTTTTTCCCAAAGGGTATGACTATATATTTTTTGGCGTTCGGCTTAAGGCCATGGCTCTGGCACCAATTATCCATTTCTGTGAGGCCTCTCTGAAGGATGCTTGTGTCCGCTGGAGTATCAATTATGGCGCCCAGTTTGCAGTCATCTGCGAACTTTGTCAGCCACAATCCTCCTATGTTTGCCTGCACCTCGGAGAAATAAATGCCGAACAAGAGGGGTCCCAGGACTGAGTCCTGTGGGACACCACTTGTGACCGGCTTAGAGTCTGACATGGCTCCAGCAACTCTGACCCTGTGGGTTCTGTCCTTGAGCCAGTTTGCAACCCATCTTGTGACATATGGGTTTACATTTAAGCTGGTGAGTTTGTCTATGATGCCCAAGTGGGGTATTGTGTTGAAGGCTTTTGCAAGGTCAAGGTAGGCTGTGTGAACTGCCTTACCCTCATCAATGGCCTTAGTGACTGTTTCAAAAAAGGCGACCAAGTTCAAAAGGCAAGATCTGCCCTTGACAAAGCCAAATTGGGTAGGATCCAATGTCTGTAGGTCCCCAATGTCTTTGTTTATGAGTTCCATAATGATCCTTTCCATAGCTTTGCAGACCAGGCTCGTCAAGCTTATGGGGCGGTAATTTCCAGGGTCCGTAGAAGCACCGCCTTTGTGGAGTGGGACCACTGTTGCTGTACGCCACTCTTTGGGTATGTATCCTGTAGTAAGGCTAAGATTAAACAGCAGCCTTATGTGCGGGTTTAGTTCCTCTTGGAGTTCATGTAGCACACAGTCCGGGACACCATCCGGTCCCATTGATGCTGTGTTTTTAGCTTTGGAGAGGGCGGCTTTCACCTGGGCATCTGAGATGTTAGGGAGGCTACACTCTGCTGGAATAGATATTTCTCCTTTTGGGGGGGAGGGGGAGGAGAAATTTGCACTGAACCTGTCTGCCAGAATGTTGGCAATGTCTGTGGGTTCAGTGTATTTTGTGTCATTTTGGACTAATTCTGAGCATATCTGGGAGTTTCCACCCAGGTTTCTAACATAGCTAAAGAAGGTCTTGTGATTGTCTTTTGTGTCTTTTGCAATTTTTCTCTCAAAGTTTGCCTTGGATGGTTTTATGAGTGATCGTAGTTTTTTGCTAGTACTGATCAGAGATGCCTGCCCTTTTAGGGATTTTGCTCTATTATGTAGTGGCTTCCTCCTCCTGTTGTAAAGTTTGTTAATGGCTGGTGTCCACCAGACAGGGCGCCTGCCTTTGGGGGAAAGGGTCTTGGTTTTATTTGGGATTGCATGATCCATGCATTCTTGAAAGTGCCCGTAGAAGGCATTTATAAAGGATTCAGCAGTGTGGGTTGTGGTTTCCACTGGCCCAGGGGCCTTGAAGGATACCACTTCAGTCTTAAGAAGTGTGAAGTTGGCTTTTGAGAAGTTCTTCACTGTGGTCTTTTGTGCAGGGGGTGGGGGCGGGATGTGGATTTCCAATGAGATTAATTTATGGTCTGATCTCACCAATGAGGGGTATACTTCCGGTGTGGAGCATTTTGTCCCCATGTTTGTGATAATCAGGTCTAGTATATTATCTCCTCTTGTGGGAATGGTGACTAGTTGTTCCATCGTATTTGAGTTTATGAATTCTAGGAACCTTTGGGCTAGGGTGATGGGGCTTGAGTAATGTTCCCAGTCTATGTTTGGGTAGTTGAAGTCTCCCAATATGATGGTATTTGGAGAGACCTTCATACTCTCCAGTGTCTTCAGGAAGGCTGAGTGAGGTTCCTGAGTTTGAGAGGGTGGTCTGTAGCATGCTACAAACGGTAGGGCAGTTTTGCCTATGGTTAGATGCACCTGGATGGTCTCCGATGCTTCATGCGTTGCCACTAACCTGGAGGTGTGGGTATCTTTGATGAATATGGATACTCCCCCTCCTTTTGTGGTTCGGTCCAAGTTTTGGGGCCGGAAAGCATGATATGAGGTAAAACCTGGTAGTGCTGGGGTGCTCTCAGGAGCCTTGAACCAGGTTTCAGTCACTGCACAGACATCGATGTTCTCCTTACTGAGGAGGGCTTCGAGAGCGTGCATTTTGAGGTTTAGACTTCCGGCATTGAGCAGCATTACCCTTAGTTTTTTTCCACTTGTGTTTTCTAGGGAGGTAGGTTTGTCTTTTGAGCCTTGCCTAAAAAAGGCACTATGGGGGTGGCAAGAGCCTTGGCCAATATCCGGAAGCCCAGGGGTGAGAGGTGCAAGCTATCCCTTGCGAAGCAGCGTGGCTTGTCAAGCATGTCATCTCAAGCAGACAGACATTGGATCCCCTTAGAATGACACCAGTAATTAAGCTAATTGTTAAAACTGATCATTTTGTCTTTGTATTGTGGCATCATTCTTGGTGAGGGTAAGATGCTGCTCAGGGTCAGGGGCATACTGGCCTGGGCTACATAATCAGAGAGCTCCTCTATGTCTCTTTTCATGTAGTCCAGGGAGGTACATCTCAGGTCGTTCACACCGGCATGGACAATGACTGAGTCATATTTGTACTTGCTCTGGAGTGACCTGAGTGCTTGTGTTATGTGGCAGATTCTAGCGCCCGACAGGCAGCTTACTGTAAACTTTTCCTTGTTCAGTCTGGTGAGCGGGACGTCAGTGTGTCTGACTATGGAGTCACCTATTACAAGTGTGTCTGGCATGTTGTTTGGCCTTAAGGGCTGTGACTGTTTAGCACGCTGACTTTGTGAACTATGTGTTGCATGTGCTATGCCTTGAGGTGGCGGTCGCTTGGGTGTCTGCTTTGGAGGCCTCTGTTGTTTTGGTAGATTTTTAATCAGTGCCTCCGAGTATGTTTTTGTGTGTTTATGTGTTTGGTTTGCAGTTGTGATAGTTCTATGTGAGACTGGGTTTGTGGTGTGCGTGGTTACCTTCTCCTCCTGACTGGTTTTGCCAGTACTGAGTTGAGAGAGCTCATTCAGCTGGAAAAACCTGCAAGTATACGCTTTCCCTCCTTTACCTCTCCTTCCAAAGGTACTCATAAAAGCCAGGCAAGAAGAGCCAAAGATGATCCTGATTGCACCAGACTGGCCACACCAGCACTGGTACCCAATCTTAAAGAACTTAGCACAAGAACCACCCTGGATTTTGCCTCAAATCCCACATTTGCTGATACAGCACAACAATCAGATACTTCACAGCCAGCTAAAGACCTTAAACCTAGCTGCATGGAAAATTTCTTAGTCAAGCAAGCAATGCCTCTCTCCAAAGCTGTTATGGATGTCATTCTGGAGGCCAGAAGGCCTAGCACCAGGAAAGCCTACTCAGATAAATGGAAGAGATTCTGTGCCTGGAACCAGGCACACAGCCTTGACCCTCTTGTCCCAAACATTCCTCAGATACTTCAATATTTAACTGAGATGCTGGACAAGGGCCTCTCCTTCTCATCCATCAAGATCCATGCCTCAGCCATTTCTGCTCATTACAACACGGATCCACCAATTTTTTCTAATCCTTTGCTCAAACAGTACCTCAGAGGGGCTAAAAACATAAGACCGCCCCGTAGAGCACCTAGCCCAACTTGGGACCTCAACTTTGTTTTGGGAAAATTTACTTTACCTCCTTTTGAGCCAGCTAACACAGCAGAATTAAAATACATCTCTTGGAAAACTGCTCTGCTACTGGCAATAACATCAGCAAGAAGAGTTTCAGAATTACAGGCACTAATGGCAGTGGAACCTTTCATCATTTTCCACCAGGACAGGGTGTCTTTAAGAACTAACCCTACGTTTATGCCAAAGGTGGTATCAAGTGTGGCTCTATACCAAACTATTCATTTGCCAACTTTCTATCCAAAACCACAGAACAAAGGGGAGTGACTACTACATTCTTTGGACATTCACAGGCAGTTATGCTTCTACTTGGACAAAACTAAAGCTTTCAGAAAATCTGAACAATTATTGGTAGCATATGCTGCAGGAGCACAGGGAAAAGCCATTTCAAAACAGACTATCTCAAAATGGATAGGACATTGTATATGTTTCTGCTATACTCACCATGGGAAACCTTTACCTAGCAGCATTAGATCTCAATCCACCAGGGCAACAGCCACTTCAACTGCCTACCTCAGAGGAGTACCTACCAAGGATATTTTAGAAGCAGCAACATGGAGTTCTGCGCATACCTTCACCAAGCATTACCATTTGCCTTTATACTCCAAATCCAGAGCTGGCTTCACCACTGCTGTGCTGCAGGGCCTTATAGCCACCCCTAATGCCTTATAGAACCAGCCACCCTACCTCAGCTTTGGGATTCCACCCAAGTGTAATGACTGCAGCAGTGTAACATGATGAACATAGTACAGTTTTGTACCTACCATAAATGTAGATGTTCGAGTGTAAACACTGCTGCAGTCCAGGTTACCCTCCCTCCTTCCCCTCTTACTTGCTGGTACGTACTTATGCCTCCTACCCTTTACTACCTATGGGGAGTATTTGCTGGTAACTGAAAGTTGTTGTTTGCTTATCTTATGTATGTTTTATTAGCAATTTGAATTGCCTACCTATTTGGGGGCACCTGACATCTGGGGCAAGAAAAACTGAAGAAAATGGCATTGGCTGCATCTTATATACCCCTGTCGCACTGACGTCAGGGAGGAGGCAACAGCAACCGACGCCGGACCAAGACTTTGGAACTCAGGCCGACTGGGGAACCACCTGACGGCAGGATAACCCAAGTGTAATGACTGCAGCAGTGTTTACACTCGAACATCTACATTTATGGTAGGTACAAAACTGTACTTTCCTCTCCAGTTGTTCAGAAATTACATCTCATAATGCTGCACATACACAGCAATCTGCTTGCTGGTGTCTCACATTGTTCCACACAAGAAATTCCATCTTATAAAGCTTTATGTATTTAATACAAGTGCCTGCCTGACAATCCCATAGCAGTTCCTGCAAGCGTAATGACTAAATTTAATATAAGCGCCTGCTTGCTAATCTTGATCCAATTAATGTAAGCTTAAGAGATGACAGCATCTTAATGCATCACAAAAAAACATCTCATAATGCTATTGCAGCTTCCTGTTCCACTGTGAGAGAAAATCTTGAACCACTTCATGTAAAGTATCGCATTCACTGAGAGTACCAGCTCCAGTCTCATTAGTTTGACATGTAAAAACATCTGTCAATGAAAGCCGGAGCTGTTGCACACCAAGCATGACATTTTAAAGCAGCAGCAGCATTGGTTTGGTGTTCAGGCACCAAACAGGAAAGTAATAGTGTATTGTTTTGGGAAAACTTCTCTTTTTTTTTTTCTTTATTTTTGTTTTTTGCTGTGGACCAGGACTTGTCTGTGAGGCAATGTTTTGAAACAATATGTTATTTCTTACTTCCTGATAGAATGAGGGGCTTTCATTCTTTAGCAGTATAAAGTAGAAGATTCTAACGTCATTACTTTATGAACCAAGATATAATTTGCAGGGGTACTAATTTTCCAATTACTGGGGAAAAGTGCTGTAAATCCCAAAAGTGGAATGTCTGAGTATTTGAAAAAACATGGAATTTTCATGAAATTTATCATTTTAGGAACTTATTCACCAAAATCTTTATTTCTTCGCATATGTACTGCTTATAATGCCAGCTTGCTTGACCAAGTGCTCTCCACCCAGAATCTGTTTTAATTTTACACACACAGACACAATATATATATATATATATATATATATATATATATATATATTATATACACACACACACACACACACAAACACACACACACATATATATATATATATATATATATATATATATATATATATATATATATATACATACACACACACACACACATATATATATATATATATATATATATATATATATATATATATATATATATACATATATATATATATATATATATATAGATATATATGTTTGGAAGGTTTCAAACAAGTCTGGCTTTATAAGCGAGGGGTGTAAGCTGTTAAGACTGAATATCTTTACTCTTTGGGGAGTTGTGGGTAAATCTCACTTTTTTTTATGATATCTACAGTGTTTGATGCCAGCTGTTTTGTCAAGGAAAACTTACATTTTGTCACTTCTTGGGCTTAATGCACTTGTCATAAACAGCGCTCTTGGCACATAAGGATAGCCGTGTTTGTTTGTGTTTATATATACCCTGTATGCAGCAGAATATGCACGCAGCCTCTCTTTTTCAAACTTGAACAGGGGAAGAGCTTATGACAAAAGTGATTCATGTAGCCGTTCTTAGTTTAATGCGGTATAAAATATATACCTCCCATGTTTACTTCGTCGCACTACTGCCCTCTATGTTAAGTGACACTGGTGTTTGTTAATTGCACTACAGCCTTATATCCTAGTAGAACTGATGTATTTGACTTGATGCGTTTTTCCAGTTGTCCTGTACTGTTGAAGACAAATGTGATGAACTAGGCGGTACTTAATTACATGCTGTATTTGCTTCTACCTAACACTATACTGTTAACTGCCTTGGTTTCCCAGTATTACATGACTTTATTTAGTTGAACTTAGCAGATAGTAGTCTTACTCTGATATGTTTTCCTAGCCAATTTTGGGTTACACTACTTTGAATTACTCTCTCTCTCTTTGTTAAACTTTATTTGGTATGTGAATCAGCCTGGTGACCTAAAGCGGTGGTTACTGTTACATTTCAGACCTAGGCATTTGCTATTTTACTAGATATATGTATTTAGCTTTATCACTGAAATGTTTGTGTATCTTTTTTTTAACCTACTTATGTAACTACAACATTGAATAACTGTTTGTTTTTTTTCCCACTACTTTGTTTCTTTCTTTCTCTAACCAACTTAGCTTTCCAACCACCCAGCCCGCAGTAAGATTTGTGAAACTAGCTGCCTGGTCATTAAGGACCCTTCCAAGCTTTCTCAGCCATCTCAATCCTCTAAGTAACGGATTCAGGCTGCCCTACTTCAGAACCCTGCCATCAAAGAAGCAAGATAGTACGTTATCCTAGACCTAGCTGTAAAGCTACATGATTTTTAAATAACCTGCGTGTGTGTTTAAGACACGCTACTTAGCCAGGATACTCAGCAGCCATATTCCCATCTACCCCTTAGGGAGCAAACCCTTATTTTTCCTTAGTATTTCCTTCCATATAAGCTATCCGTGTCTTTCATAACTCTTTAGTAGTTTTCACCATTCTCTAGCTTCTGCTGCTATATACTTTAGCCCACTTGGCGGCACCCTAAACTAGGCTTGTCCTGCACTCTCTGTTCCCCTCTCTCTAATAGCATATCACTTAGTTCTTTTTCCCCAGTATCAAACTGCTCCAAGCTTCCATTCTATTTACCTTAATTCTCATTCTCTCAGCTAATTTCCTCTGTTTTCCACTCTGTTTCCCCATACTATCCCTACCACTTACCTGTGTCTACTGAGGTATCCACAGTAGTCAGCAATTCACTGATTGTTCTCTCAGCAATCTCCTCATTTAACTGTCTGTCCCACTCCGTTTGCCATGCGGGCTCACTCCGCTGCCCTACCCTGTCCCCAATTTCTCACCCGCCCCCACTACTCCTACATTTATTCTCACCTGTTAACTCCTCCGCTTTTTCTTAACCAATCCTCTCACAACACATCCCTCCCACCAATTTACTAACTCCTCTCCAACCAACCCCAAAGCCTTCTCTTCTTACCCCCATACCCTTCAGCTTCTCCCTCTCTAATATGCTCTCATCTCTATGTTTATTCCCACTCTCTTACCTTACACCAATCAACCATGTCCCCACATCTTACACGAATCCCTCTCACCTCCTGTATAACCATATTGTCCCTAATTCCTCTTTTCCATGCCACCTCATACACATCCTACAAACTCCCTTCCTCCTTCCTACCCCCCATTCCACCACTCATCTCTATCTCCACCCATCCAAATCTCACTTTCATTATATATATCCCCCTCAATATTTCAACCTAATGCACTCCACTGCTTTAAACTAAAACTTACATTCTGCTCTTTCAAATGGCACTTACCCAAATCACTCACTAACCTCCCACAATCAACTAAGCCCAAACTACAACTACTGTTCATCTCCTCTTACTGCTTTCTCTAGCAGGAGATATTCACCCCAACCCTGGTCCTAAAACTATTACCAACTCCACTTCCCCTGTCACAACCAATAGCACCAATACCACTCCTCCTACCTCATCCAACATTACTAACCAAAAATTCCTAAAAATTCTTTCTCTAAATGCCCAGAGTCTAAAAAACAAAACTGCTCTCTTCCATGCTTGGCTTTACCATACCCTGCCAGACATAGTAGCAGTCTCCGAGACTTGGCTAAAACCCCAGATTTCCAACTCTGAAATCCTACCACCAGGTTTTCAGGCTCTTAGATGTGACCGCCCAAACAAAAAAGGTGGAGGAGTAGCCTTAATTTACTCAAATCTACACTCCATCTCTCCTTACCAAAACCCCATTCCTCAATTCAGTAATGCAGAATTAGTCGTGGAGATACTCAAACTGAATAACTTCAAAAGCATATGTCTTATAGCCCTTTATACCCCCACCGGTAACAACACTACCACCCTAGAAGACATTCTTCTATGGGCTTCAAGTAATATTAAGCTCAAGACGTACATATTAGGTGATGTGAACATCGACTGGAACAAAATCAATGGCACCAATCCATCTATATCTATTAATCTTTTAAATTTCACTCAACTAACTAATAGCATCACAAGACCCAATAAAAAGAACCCCCCAGGTTCCACTCTGGACTGGATTCTAGCCTCCCACCCAAATAAGATCTTATACTCAGGTACCTTACCAGACACCATAAGTGACCACTACTCTGCCATTATCCATCGAGCAGCACACATGAAGCCACACCCTCACCAATATATCCATACTCACAACCTCACTAATTTTAATCCTTCAAGTTTCTCTAACACCCTCAAATTAATAAACTGGGATAATCTAAAAACACTTTCCCTAGATAACGCTGTAGATTTTTTCAATACTACCTTCTTAGATATCTTAAATTCCCATGCCCCACCTAGAACTAAATGAAGGAAATCCAACCCTGCCCCCTGGCTATCTAAGGATACTAAAAATCTTATGCTACAAAGAGACAAGACCTGGAAACTGTATCACCAACACCAACTCCCTGAAATGCTTCTTAAATATAAGCAACTCCGTAACCTAACCAAAAAACATATCATAAGAGATAAAAAGTCTTACTACACTAAACTCCAGACCAATCACTCCAAAAACCCTAAACAGTTCTGGACCTCCATCAACTCTCTACTAAATCCCGGTACCAAAAAAAAACCTTGTCCTGATACCTGTAAAACTGACACAGAATTAGCCACCCTATTCAACTCCTTCTTTACCAACTCCATAGCTGAACTCACCAAGACCTTCCCCAATCACAACTCCTCCTCTCAACTCAAACTCACATCCCCCACATCCTCCCAACCTCCCAATCCTAACTGCCCCCCCACATTTCACTTAAAGCCCATCTCCGCATCCTACATAAAAAACTTCTCGCTAGACTTAAGCCATGCTCCCCAGCCCCAGACAATATCCCCTCTCTCTAGCTAAAGCTCGCTGCTGATGGCATTGCCATCCCTATCAGCATTCTCATCAATAGGTCCATACAGGAGTCTTATGTTCCCAAACTGTGGAGTGCTGCCTTTATCTTTCCCCTCCATAAAGGAGGTAAAAATAATACTATCTCTAACTTCCATCCAATAACCATTTTCTCTCCCCAATCTCAAAAATACTTGAAAAATGCATCCAACTCCAGCTCATGCCTTACCTTACTGATAATCACCTCCTCACCCCTACACAACATGGTTTTCGTCCTGCTCTTTTCTCTTTCTTAGACTTAGTAAATCATGCCCGTGATTCTGGAGAAATTGTATCCACTATCCTTCTAGATCTTTCCAAAGCTTTCAACACTGTTTCCCATACCCACCTTCTAAATCATCTTTCTAATCTTAATTTCTCACAGAACACCCTATTATGGTTTAACAGCTACCTTTCTTATAGATCCCAAGCTGTGAAATGGCAAACTGGCACCTCAAACTTCCTACCCACCCCTACTGGAGTTCCCCAGGGATCCATACTCAGCCCAATGCTCTTCAATGTATTTATTAATGATTTTCATGCTGCCATTCCTACTACTAAAATAGTGCAATATGCAGACGACTCAACATTAGTTTGCTCTGCTTCTAATCTCCTTGACCTCCTAGCAAAAACTCAATTGGCCTTTTCTACAACTGAAAACTGGATGCTTCAAAATCATCTCTCCCTAAATGCTAATAAATCAAAAATTCTTTCTTTCTCCCCCTCAGAAACTCTCCAGCTTGGCAAACAATCTTTCAGTATCTTTAGCAATACTAACTCCACTATAGAAATTGTCCCTTCTGCTAAACTACCATAGATGAACACCTAAAATTTGACACACATGTTCAGCTAAACATTAAAAAAACTCACCGGAAACTTGGCATGCTATATAGACACTCCCAACTCCTCTCTTCATCTACCAGACAAGCTCTTGCCACCACCTACTTACTACCTTCTCTTCTATATGGTGCTCCCCTACTTACCAACTTATCCTCTTCCATCTCCTCAAAACTAGAAACTTGTTACAACAAAATGCTAAATTCGCAACTAAAGCTAATTACTCCTCTCACCACTGCACATCTCTCCACCTGCTAAATTGGCTAGAACTTCCCAATCAACTTAACTTCCTTCAACTCTCTACTACCCACAGATTAATCTTCAAACCAACTCTATGCCTTGCTTTAGCAAATATCTTACCCTTTTACACCCCCCACAGAGCCCTGAGATCTGCACACCAGAATCTCCTCTCTGTATACAATCCTAAACGTCCTGCTGGTCACCTTCTACTCTCTTCTTCCCTAGCCAAAAGATGGAATTCCCTCCCTTCTTCTCTTAGAATCTCTGAGAACTACAAATACTTTAAAACTCAGCTTCATTCCTACCTTACACAGCACTAGAAATGTAACTGTATTCTCCTTACTTAACCTACTTACTCTCTTCTATGTATGCTTCCTCATACAGCTTCTCTACTTATTCATCCACCACAGGCTGTTCTCCTAAACATCTACCTCACTCTAAATCTAAAGACCCCTTAAGCATCTTCCTCCCTCTAAGTCAAATTCAACACCAAATTATTAATAATGTTTTTCTACCTTAAATGTACACAATGTAAATACTGTATATAGTCCCTGATCTCATCCCCTCTTACTGAAAACAATTAATCTTTAATAACTACCTATATTAAGCTGATGCAGTTTAACTATGGCAATCATACCTTCCATATGTGAACTCCACTTTTATTAATGTTCAACCACCTCTCTAAGAATACTCCAGACACGATAATCTATGCTATACTAACAGTGTACTTCCCACCTATTTCTCCTCCATTTCTGCTAAACCTCAATATACAACATTCAAATATTAACCCTCAACTAATAATTGCTTTCCCTTTAATTGTGAACTTTTCTCTTGCCTCTATCACTTAATTATTGTACAAATAGTTCTCTATACAACTTTGTAAATATGTTTATCAACTGTCTTGCCATTATGCATTTGTACTTTTTCTCATTACTTTGTATTATTTCATTTTTGTTTAATTGCATGTAATATGGAGCTTTTTTCCCCGGGCCTCCACTGAAAACGGGCTCTTTGAGCCCAGTGGACATCCCCGGTAATCAAACTGGAAATAAATAAAATAAATAAATATATTTTTCTATGGTTAGGTTCCCACTCAGTTCTCAATGCTTTCAAACTGAAATGCTGAAAACTCAAAATCCTGAAAACACACAGGATACCAACACTCACTATATTCCAGCACAAGTACATACAGAGACATATTACCCTTCAACTATATGCAGGGGGGCAAGCCCCCCTGCACCCCCCACACCCCCTGCTATTTAAATATATCAACTCCAAGATTGCACTTCACTACACTAAGTGCAATATTGGAGTTGATATATTTAAGTTGCAGGGGGTGTGGGGGTGCAGCCCCCCACATGGGGGTGCAAGAGGGCTTACCCCCTGCTTTTACTTGGAGAACAGTAATATAGTTTGTGTTTTATTTGTTTCTGTATGTACTTGTTCTGGAATATAGCAAGTGTTGGTATCCTGCGTGTTTTCAGGATTTTGAGTTTTCAGTATTTTGAACTTTCAGGATTTTGGTCTTTGGGATTTTGGGCTTTCTGGATTCTGTAGCGCTCCTATATATATATATATATATATATATATATATATATAAATATATATATATATAAATATATATATATATATATATATATATATATATATATATATATATATATAAATATGTATATAAACATGTGTTGGGATTGCATTCCTCCACTTCCTAATGTAAGATCCACATTAAGGATCACATTAAGGATCACCTTGCATTCTTATTAAAAACGGGATTCAAGCTGGTATTGCTTGTTTAAGAAAAAAACAAAAGATGAGTGCTTTCAGTCCTGTCAACAAGATCTTACACTAGTATTTACGACAACAGTTTGAGCATTCCATATGCTGTCATCACTCCTAGTTGGCCAACACTTCCCCATCTAATTTTTCCCCACTGTAGTGTGATCTTCGATTTGGTATAGGGTGTGGTGGACGAAGCCCCACCTGGGCAGATTTGAAATATTGCCATTTGTGAGATGGGAAGGTGTTGGCCAAGTAGTTACTTTCCCCGTCTCACAGGTTCAATGAACGGACTTTCAATAATGTGCTTTTGCTGTTTTGCCATTCAGTGTTTAGTCCATTCAGTGATTAACCATAGACCCCCACACTGTACCAGCATGTAAACAGCTGCATAGATGCAGCTGTACCCTGTAGGAACAGGTGCAGGGCAAACCCCAAAAACAAACCTATGTGGTGGAACCATAACATCAACAAGCTTTATAATAAAAGGAAAAGAACTGTGACCAATAGTAAGGAGAGTAATTCCTAGAATGTTAGAGCCCTTGCCAGCCGAAATAAATAAAGAACCCAGTAGCTTAATAAAATCCACCAAAGCCAAGTTTGAGGCTAAAATAGCTACCCAAGCCAAAGACAAATGCAAGGCATTTTTTGTTGTGTTTATGATCTCAAAAGCACAAGAGAACAATGAGCCAAGTTGATTCTGAATGACGTTACTGACACTGAGGCTGAAGATATAGTGAACCTACTGGCCGATAAATTTAGCTCTAACTTTATTCCCTCTCCCCCCTCCATCTGTCCCTTAAGATATACTTGAAACTGGCTCACCTCCAGCTATCACACAAGAATAAGTCCTAAAAGTGCTACTAAAAGCTAAACATACCACATCAATGGGCCTGACAATATCCCTGGATGTATCTTAAAAAGCAAGCAGCATGATTTAACCCCACTCCTAATAACACTGTTCAATCTCAGCCTCCATACAGATTTTATACCAAGCAAAAGGTGAACAGCTGTAGTCATTCCCCTGCATAAGGGAGAACCTTCCACAGACCCAGGAAATTACAGACCCATAAGTCTGACCAGCCTCATACACAAAGCCATGGAAAGATTTACCACGGAATTAATCACTCAGTACATTAGGGAACCTCCAAAAAACAGATCTGTCTCAGTTTGGATTTGTCAAGGACAGGTTTTGCTTACTCAACCTGATGAATTTTTTGAAAAGATCACTAAAGCAATGGATAAAGCTCAAACAGTACACACACACACATACCTCAACTTGGACAAACCTTTTGACACAATTCCTCACTCAGGCATAGTAGAGAAGCTAAATAAACTGGGAATAATCCCCTATGTCACGACAATCGCTGGATTGCCAACTGGCTTACAAATAGGACATAAATAATCAAAATAGGGGAAGCTAACTCCATAAAGAGACCAGTCACCAATGGAGTCCCCCAGGGTTTTGTGCTGGAACCTCTCTTGTGTGGCATCTGCTTTTCTGAAGTAAAAGCCAATACCAAAGGACTATGTCTGACCAAGTTTGCAGATGACTCCAAGCTAGAAGCAGTCACTGAATCCCTAAATGACTTAGCCATCCTGCATGAAGTTTTGCCTCAAATAAATAACTAGTGCCAAAATCATGGACTGAAACTAAATTTCAATAATGCATTACTGTATCCTTTTGAAGTCATCTAGCCCAGGTAACCTCCACATTAACAATATGCCCCTAAGAGTTGACCCACTTGTTTGGGATTTGGGAACATATGTGGACAGTGACCTAACTTTTCACCAACTTGTGTCTATCATTGTAAGAATGCCCTTCTATATCGCACAGGTTCTAAACAAATGGATTACACTTAGATCTGGGGATGTCAACACCCCCATTTACCCAGTCCTCATTAGGCCAATCATTCAATGTAATGCCCCCTTTTTCATGTGTCTATCCAGACACATGAAACAACTGGAATGCCCACAGAGACACCTTATTAAAAGAACACAAGCCCTAAACAACATGTCCTACATGGACTGACTCAAAGCCCTGTTAACATACTCAGTATTCTACAGACTGGTAAGAGGTGACCAGTGCCTGGCATACAAGACATCCTTTGACTCCTTATGAATGGTTTTAGTGCACATCAGCAAGTCAAATGGCATCATAAATACTCAGACTAGGGATCTAAACCTCTTCTGAAACATTAACAGAATGATTTGCAGGAACAGGTATATCTCAAAGAGGATACCGGTGCTGTGGAACAGACTTCTCATTTACATAAAACAAAGTTCATCCCTGTCCATATTCAAGCATAACTTAGATATATGGATGAAAAACAGAAAATATACCTCAGGACTGCCCCCTGTGCTACTAATGGACAGAGGCAGCTCCTAAATGCTTTATCTTATGCATGGGTTCCATTAAATTATCTGCTGTATGATCTCAGTTATTCTCATTAGGGGTAATATATAATTATCGACTATGGGATAGGTATGGCAAATCTGTAACCAAATGTGATAAGTTATTTCAACCATAAAAGGGGAAGTTGGCCAGGATTAAAATGGCCCACAAGGGTACTTACCCACGAACCTATTAGCCTATAAGGTGAAAGAGAAAGAAGGGTGGGGGCTGTTAGGGGTGCTCTCTGACTCAGCATAGTCATTCCATTGCAGGAGGGTGATCCTTTTTTAGAAAGGAATCACTCTTGTCTGGTTTCAAAGAAGTATCCTCTGTCATTTCCTTTTGGATCTCTGACTTTTGTTTGGATGGAATTTTTGTTTGTTCTGCCCCTTGAAGGAAGATGTCTTGTTTGTGGGGAATTTGGGTACATGAAACACCCTAGACACTCCATGCTTTGGTTGGCATCTATCATTCCACTGTTTTTTGAATCTGTGTAACAGAGGGCCAAAACACCAATTCAGAACGTAAAGGTGCATTTAAAATTTCAGCTTTTAAATAATCAAAGATGTTTTAATAAACTAACCCAGCATAAGTAGCAGCATTTCTCCAGACTGTATCTACACATTTATACACACTTCTCAATGTTTCAAAACCCGAGATAAAATCAGAAATAATTTCATTCATATACGACTTTAGCTCTGCAGGTAAGCATGCAACAAAACCAGCCAAACTGTATGTACACTGTAAAATAAATGTCTAAATATAGTCTTGATAATATTCAAAAGGCTAGATTACTAGAAAGAGATATCCTTTTGCCCTGAAGATCTAATGATTTTACTTCTTTATCAGGAGCAGTGGATTAGTTGAAGCCAAGGACTTCTTATTTGAGCAGGCAGCTGGGGAGACTGCAGCTGGATCAGCAGTCAAATGAGAAAGGAGACCTACCATATCCAAGGAGGCCCTATATTTTCTCTGAGCCTTGTTACTGACTGCTGGAATAGATACTGGTGTCCTGCAGGTATCTTTATAAGCATCTTCCAAGGCTGGTAAGAGAGGGGAATAGCCACAGAATTGGGCATCTCATCCTCTAGAAGGCCATATACCCTGACTAGCTCTGAGGTAGTTCCAACTACTTCCAAGCAAAAACATCACTAAATCTAGCAATCATCTGAGGAAGAGTGAACATTTGTTTGAACTTAAGCTCAGGTTCACCTTCTGAAGAATCAAAATGACTGGAGTCACTGTCAACTTGGAAATTATCATTGGCCTCAACAGATTCCCCAGTTCTGGACAGCTTTTAAAAGCTCAAACTCTACTTCCTTCCTCTTCATGTGACAGCTGATTGGTGGTTGGTATAATGGTTAATGAGAAGTTATGTATTTACCATAACGTTTCATGTTAATTGTCTTCTTCTCGCCTTCTTTCTTGCTGGATGGGTTCGGAGCCAAACCTCGGCTCCGACTCGGCCTATTACCAAAGCTCGAGAGCTATTTTTCACCGGCTCGAGGCTATACTATGTCCCATAATGCTAGGCGTCATATACCCAGATCTCGTTTGATAGCTAACACTATGGACATACATGTCCCACCACAATAGAGAAGATATCTATCTAAACATATGTACATAAATCCTTTTCTACATATATCTCTTACAAGGGCTACCAAAAGGGAGCAAGAGAGCTAGTGAGGAGATAACTCTGGTGACAAAAAACATCTCACAAGATACTCTAGGTCTTTCCAGGCTAGGGGGATGGAGGGTGGGACACAAGAAAGAAGGCGAGAAGAAGACAACTAACATGGAACGTTATGGTAAGTACATAACTTCTCAATGTTAAGTTGTCAACCTCACCTTCATTCTTGCTGGATGGGACAGCATCCCTAGCACCTTAGTCCTGGGTGGCTCAATGGAACAGACTCTTGAGTACGGTGGAACCAAAATCAGCCCGACTTCTGGAGGCCATGTCCAGTTTGTAATGAGAAATGAAGGTATGAGGAGAGACCCATGTGGCTGCTGCATAAATGGAATCCATTGGCAACCTTGCCTGAAAAGCTACTGAAGAAGCTAGTGCTCTGGTTGAATGAGCTCTAGGCTTAGTAGGGAGCTCCTTATGCCTCAATTGATAAATTAACATAATAAGAGAAGTCAACCATCTGGACAAGGTTACTTTGGAAACTGGGAGGCCTTGCTTCCCTTCCGCGTAAGACAGGAAGAGCTGGTCTGATTTCCTCATCTGCTTTGTTTTATCCATGTAGAAACGTAATTGACGGTGAACATCCAAACAATATAACTTTCGTTCAGCTCTATCGGTATAATTTGGGAAGAAGACAGGAAGATCGATGGTCTGATTCAGATTTTTCTCAGAGAGTACTTTGGGTAAAAATGAAGGATTAGTTCTAAGTGAGTCTCTATCTTTGTGAAAAACATGGTAAGGAGGGCGAACACAAAGTGCTTGAAGTTCCGACACCCTTCTTGCTGAGGTGATAGCTACTAAGAAGAGTGTTTTCCACGAGAGCAATTTTAACGAACAGGAAGCCGCTGGCTCAAAAGGAGGGAGAATTAAGGACAACAGTACCAAGTTTAGGTCCCATGGTGGGGGAGGATCTTTTACCAGGGCCTAAGTAAGAGAGTTCCTTTTAGAAAGGCTTTGCAAAGCTTGTGGGACATAATGCTAGTCTCTGACAAGCCAACATGGAAATTGGCAATAACCGCCAGCTGGACTCTGATAGTGGCTGAGGAAGAGCCCATTTGAAAAAGTTCTGCTAAAAACTCAAGAACTGTTTGGACAGGAGCTGTAAAGGGGTCCACTTGTTTTTGCCCTGCCCAAACAGAGAAACGCTTCCATTTGCTAGCATAAGTCTTTCTAGTAGTAGACTTACGAGAAGTGAGGATAATGTCACGAACTGAATGAGAGATTAAAGGAAGCCTGGCTAGGGTTGGAAGTGGAGCAACCAAGCTGTGAGGTTGAGAGATCAAAGGGATTGATGCAGCCCGCCCGATTGATGGGTCAGAAGATCTGGCACTGGGTCCAGATGCCAGGGCTGTCCCAGTAGATGACGTTGCAGGAACAGAAACCAAATTTGTCGAGGCCAGTAAGGGGAAATGAGGATCATTCTGGATCTCAAGGCAGTTGCTTTCTAGACTAACTGAGTAATTAAGGGAAAGGGGGGAAAGGCATACAGAAGACCCCGGGGCCAATCGTGGACTAGAGCATCTCTGGGGTGGAGACCTGGGAGATGGAAGAGGGTGAAGAAGTCTTGACACTTGCTGTTTTGAGGGGTAGCAAAAAGGTCGCAGCAAGGTTGACCCCACCTTCTGAATATTTTTTCCACTACTAGCTGGTTGAGAGACCACTCGTAGGGCATGAGAATGGCCCTGCTCAGTCTGTTCACTATGACGTTGGACTTCCCAGGAATATGCGTTGCTACCAGAAACCGTTGAGAAGAGATTGCCCACTGCCAAAGTCTGAGTGCTTCCCGACATAGGGGGTAGGACTGAACCGCAATAGTCCCGGAGGGTAGAGAGTCCTGAAGGGCCTGCAATGCTAAAAGTACCACTCTCATTTCCAAGACATTTATGTGCAGGTGGCATTCGAAGGGTTGCCAAGTGCCCTGGACTGTCCTGCCCTGAAAATGCCCCCCCCCACCTGATCAGGAAGGCATCCGTTGTCACAGTGGCAACAGGAGGAGGAAGAACAACAGGTCTGCCCTGGAGAGACCATCCACCAAGAGAGGTGTCTTTTGCATGACTGAGTGATTAGAATGTTGTGTGACATGGGGAGCTGTTGAAAGGACCACTGGGAAAACAGCATCCACTGCAGGATCCGCATATGAAAACGAGCTAGGGGGAGTAAAGTGATTGCTGCTGCCATGAGACCAATTGTTTTTAGTACAAATCTGGCTTGGACCCTGCTCTTCTGTACTAGGATCTGAACATGGCTGAGAATGTCTGAAACTCTTTGTGTAGGTAGTTTTGCTGACAGCTCCACCATGTTTAAAATGGCACCTATGAAGGTAATAGACTGACAAGGCGACAAGGCAGACTTTTCTAAATTTATAGAGATGCCTAGCGCGTTGCACGTTTGTACAGCGTAATCTCTGGATTGGAGTAGTTGGTGCCTGGTGGTGGCAGTAAGGAGCTAGTTGTCTAATATGGAAACACCTGGAATCCTTGTCGTCTCAGGTGAGCCGCAACCACTGCCATGCATTTGGTAAACACCCTGGGGGCTGTGGTGAGGCCAAAGGGCAGGGCTCTGAATTGGTAGTGACTGGCTCCCAGCCGGAAGCAGAGAAACCTTCTAGAGCGCCTGTTCATCTTGATATGGAAGTATGCATCCTGAAGATCTATAGAGCACATCCAATTGTCCTAACCCAGAAAGGGTAGAATGGACTGTAGCATGACCATCCGGAACTTCGTTCTTTGAACCGACTTGTTCAGCCTGCTGAGATCCAATATAGGTCTCCAGTCCCCTGCCTTTTTTGGTACCAAAAAGAACTTGGAGTAGATTCCGGATCCTTGTTGGTCTGCTGGGACTGGCTGGATGGCCCTTTTTCTTAGCAGCTTTGAAATTTCTAGTGCTGCTTGATCTCTCAGACTGGGTGGAACGTCTGGAAGGGGCCCTTTTGGCTGATGTGAGGTGTGAATAAAGGGAATTTTGTAACCCTCGGATATGATCGACCGTACCCATTTGTCTTGCGTGAGGGAATGCCAGGCTTCTGGGTACAGTGATAGCCTTCCCCCGACTGCCTCCGAAGGTGGACAGTCGGGCAGCTCCTCAGGGGTGCTGGAAGGGTTTGTCAGAGAAAGATTCTCTGCTACCCTGATTTTGCGGACACCCCCCTGCCCCTAGGGCGACACCTATTATTGTTCCCTCCTCTGCCTCTGGAGGGAAGCTCGCCACGTGCGTCAGGCAGTACTCCCTGGGGTTTCTGGAACCACATTTTTCCACTCTTTTGACCCTTAGGGTATGGTCTAGAAGGGGTGGAAAAACGGACTCCGACAGCAGAGAGAGTCTTGCCTTCCTTCTCGCACCTGGTCAATGTATCCTTCACTTGAGGTCCAAACAAAGCAGAACCATCAAAGGGGGTGTTAGTGAAGGACACCGTGAAGGGGTCAGCAAAGTTGCAAAGCCGCATCCAGGCATGTCTCCTTACAGCAACGCCCGTGCCTGCAGCCCTACTCGCTCCATCAGCAGCATAAGAAATGAGCCGCATGGAGGAGTTTACAATAGAGTTCAGGGTCCCCAGCTGGGAGTTGATTTTTTCCTGAGGCCCCGCAGCTGATGGGTCCTGTAAGGTATCACCTAGTTCTTTGAGAAGGTCTCTCTGAAGACGGGTGAAATGGCACAAATAATTCAGCGAATGCATGGTGAAGGTCGCTGAAGAAAACATCTGCTTGCCGTACCTATCCATAGTCCTAGATTCCTTATTAGGAGGATGGACAGGAACTGAAGGGTCAGCCAACTCCTTCTTAGTGGCCGCCGCCACCACCATGGCATAAACGGGGGCGCCCTTAGTGACAAACTGCTTGTCCGAAGGGGCTGTTATAAATTTAGTGGGCCTCCGGGGAGTTGGTTCCATAGTATCCGGAGCCGTCCATGCCTTCCGAGCCACCACCTCCATGAGTGGGTCGAAAGGCAGGGACACCCAGGAGGTGGAAGGGCGAGAACCAAACGCATCCAGGTACACCAACTCGTCCTCGGAAGGGTTGAGGGCAGACCAGTTCCTCCTCTGTTTAAGGATCTCTAGAATATCAGAAAATGAGACATCCTCAGAGGGGGACCTTGGGGACCCTTCCAAATCATCCAGGTCGGTGTCAGATGTCACTGACTCCGGGGAGTCCACATGCTTCCTCTTACATGTCCTCTTCTGAGGGGGCTCCCCCACAGGATCAGGGGAGGCCTCAGAAGAGGAGGATACACCCAATGGGGCGACCTGGAGCGTTGGTTCTCCACGCTTGGGTTCAGGAGGGTAGGCAGAGGCCGAAGCAGGCACCATGGAAGGAGGCACCAATGGGGCTGACCGTGGCACCAGTATAGGAGCCAGCACGCTCCTCATGACCTCAAAGGCGCCCCTATCAGGCAGGGAAGAGGGACCCAGCTCCAAAGAGATGAGAGCTCCTCCTGGCACCGAGAGGGACGTCTCCGAGGCCGATGTCGGGGCCGAACTCACCTGCGCCGATGTTCCAAGAGGGATAACGGGGTCGGACAAGGGTCCAATGCCACTCGTCCCCTCGGAACCGACGAGGGAGTCCCGGCGCCCGGATCCCACCAAGGATGGAGCCAATGAAGGGATCAGAGCTGACGAAGGAACCGATAAGGGTGGAATCAGTTCTGACGCCCCCATGGTACCAACCCCAACGGCCTCCGGCTCTGAGCTCAAAGGAGTAGTCAGAGGAGAAACTGGAGCAGGCGCTGGGGAAGCCGCTGTCTGTTGAGATGGGCTATGCAATAACTGGGCGAGCGCCTGCGACTTCAAAAGCCTACTGACTACCCTCTCGAGGGCGTGGTCCGAAAGCCTGGAAGATCTAGAGGAGTGAGACCTACGACTCCGCTCCGACAGCAAAGGGGACTTTGGAGCTGACCTGACCGACTCCAATAAAGGAGATCGGGAACACTTTCGGCTTGGAGACAGCTCCGACACCAAAGTCGGAGCCGACTGAGGCCTCGATGCATCGGTTCCAGCCGGAACTGATGAGGCAGAAGAAGGTCCGCTCGACGCCGGCTCTGGACCTGGAGCCGACGGTTTGGCGGGCTTAGAAGGTTTTCCTGTCAGAGGCTTGGTAGGAGAACCTTCGGGCTTTAATAAGCCCCTTAGAATGAGCTTATTTCTGCGTTCCTGCAGGACTCTTGGACTAAAAGCATGACAGATGGAACAAGAGTCCTGCAGGTGCAGACGGCCCAAACAATACACACAAGAAGTGTGACCGTCTGTCAGAATATCTTCTGACAGCACGAGTCACACTTCTTGAATCCCGATATCTTGGTATCCTTAGACATGATACCACAGGAACGGGACAAAAAAGGTCTAGACAAGTATGCTGACACAACCGATGCACACACAACACTCGAAAAGACACTCTCACAGAAAAAATTAAGTTTACTACAGTAAACAAAACAAAATTCCACACACACACACTAAAGGGAACCTGTACAAAAAACTACTACAAAAGGGAGGGGAGGGCCTAACCCCTTAAGGGTGGAAAGAGTAAGGAAAACTATTAATAAAGGAGGGGAAGAATAGTCGAGAGACTACTAACACTACTAGGAAAAAACTCAGGGAAAAATACCTATCAAAAACTACCTAGAAATATCAAAAAACCTTAAATACTACCTGGAGCCGGTGAAAATGCAACCTCGTAGCTGAAGCGGCAAACGAGATCTGGGTATATGATGCCTAGCATTATGGGACATAGCATAGCCTCGAGCCGGTGAAAAATAGCTCTCGAGCTTTGGTAATAGGCCGAGTCGGAGCCGAGCTTCGGCTCCGAACCCATCCAGCAAGAATGAAGGTGAGATTGACAACTTAACATTGTCTTTTCCTTGCTGATACAAGGTAGAGGGTTCAGTTCTTTCCTTTGAGTTGTTTAGTTTCTCTAAGCTTAACATGGTCTGCAATGGCAGATAGCCTAGTAGTAATTTATGAACCTATTCTCTGAAGCAACAGAAAGGTCTCTAGCCATACTAGCACTAGAGCCATGTATGGGAACACAACCACCAGAATTAGCTGTCTGCAGAGCACTCTTAGCCAAGGAAACCACATCAGTCTTATAAACAGCTATACTCTCATTATCACATGTATGATGAAACATTTGTTTCTTTTTCTTGTGAACTTCACTATTATATAAAATGTCTGTGGACAGAGTGTTATGTCTGGCAAGGGATAGCTACTGGAACAGCCCCAGAGGATATATCTAGCCCCTGTTCCATACAGGCTGGGAAAGTTACACTAGCGGGAGTGCAACTATATTTGATGGGGGGGGGGGTACCAGAGTTAAGATCCACCGAGTTAGGGGAGAAAACACCAGCCAGAATACTAAACTGACAGTACTGAATAATGTATCACAATAAGATTTTAAAGTTTTTAGTAATAAGTATGTCCCTGCACAGCTAAATAGCCAAACTGTGCTATTATCCTTAAAACAGTTGGAAATGTGCTCAAAATAGTTTTACAACTGACAGAAGTTAAAGAATTTCCTGTATGCAATGTCCAAATAGCAAAGCAACTAGTTTTCCAAACTAGAGTTTTAATATTAGCTTCACACACTTTAACTATGCTAAACTGTTACAAAATAACATTTAATAGCAATTTAAACTACACATTCTTGTCAGAAAGAGAGAGAAAAAATCTCAATAGTACATTCAGATATTTTCATTCATGGTAAAACCGTGACCTGATGTTAAAAACACACAGAGCACAGACATACATATAGTAATTAATGTATAACTACTGAAAAATCCAAGTTCTGCAATATTTTCCTGTCAAAAAAGAATAATAAAACAGAGTAACAACAGTAAAGAAAGGAGTGATTAATTTGTAGTTCTGACTGCACAAGACAGCCCCTAGTGTCTAACAGCACACACACACAGTGCACTTATACCAAAAGTTTCAACACAAACAGTAAAAAGAAAGCATATGTCAAAGATGAAAGCCTAATAAACACTGCTATAAACAAAAATTCCCATAAGAATCACTGTAAACACTGACACAAATAAAATATTATACTGTTTTTAAATAAACATAAAAACAGGAAGAGAATAATAAATAAATAATAAAATGAAAAGAAGGGGGGCCTCAAGTGGAGCTTATCTGAGCAGTAAGCCAGAAAAATCAGCACTGGATCCTGTGAAGAGTCAGGAGTTTCTTCTTTAGATGTCAGAAAGAGACTGGACACTCACTTTATGTGACAGTTGAAGGCTCTCCTCTTAAGATATACTCAGCCAGTCAGCTGTCACATGAAGAGGAAGGAAGTGAAGTCTGAGCTTTTGAAAGCTGTCCAGAACTTGGTTACCTTGGCAGATAACCCAAAATGCTATTGAGGCACTAAAATGATGAACATCAGGGTTTGAATGGTTAATATTTTGAATTTTGAAATCTTGACCAAAAAGATTGAAAAACAAGTGGTGTAGGACTGGTCTCCAAGTTCCCTCTTTCTTTGGTACCAGAAAAATCATTGAATATAAACATTTGCCCTTCTGAGTTGAAGGCACAAGCTTTATCACCCCAGAGCCAACATTTGCGCTAAAACAGGAGTAAACAGGGATGTTGTTTTTATGGGATGAGGAGGAATCCCATGAAAAGGGGGAAGAGATTCTCATTGTCATCTATATTCCCATTAGAGAAGTGTCAGAACCCACTTGTATACGATAACACTTGTCTAAGATAATCTGATGCTGCTGAAAAAGACAGAGGCCTAGACTGAGACAGACATTTGAAGGATTGCCAGAGCAGGAAGAAGGAGAGGATAGAAGAGACAAATAGTTATTCTGACTTTTTGGATTGCCCTTGATTTTGTTTGAGTTTTCTTGCCACTGTTTTTTCACATTTTGCTTGTTCGAACTCTGCTGAAAAAGCTTTCTCTGTGTCCTGAAAAGGATCCTAAAAAGGAAGGAATGTGTTTACTGAAAGGAGTGTTGAAAAATCTGGAAGACCCCTTGAACAGTTACCCTCTCTCATCAAATTTTTAAGAACCTCTGCAGCAGAGGGCCAAAATAACACACTTTACAGAGAGGAATTAAAAATCTCAGAATTAACAACATCTGGTATGTTTTGGGAATATAACTAAGAAAAATCTTCCCATAACTAAATGAGTAGCAGAAGCCCTGGAAACACTATCAGGAGAATCATAAGAGTACTTTAAAGAGTATTTGGTTACCCGAGAAGCAGTCACAAATATAGAATTTAAAGAAGTTTTATCTCAGAAATATGAATGTCAACAATTAACTTTATCATGTTCTCAAAAGAAGCCATTAAAATTACAGTATGTGGACCTGGCAGTACAACATTCTGAAAGTTAAGGTAGCAGAATAATAAATATTCTTCATATGTCTAACAAAAGCTTTCCTATCTTTATCAGAAGGAATAGGGTAGCATTCACAATATCTTTAGCACTAGAAAATTTAAATAAAGATATCATTGCAGTATCAGATTTAGGGTTGGAGGACATATATTTATGTGCCTGAGGTACTTTTTATAACCTACCAGACTTCTTGGGGGGCGGGGTTGGGAACTGACTGCCAGTCATAATGCAAGCTGTTAAAAGAACAGCCTTGAACACAGATAACACAGGAGGAACAGCTGCAGGTTGAGGAAACTCCTGTTATGACAAATCACAATATTTCTGCTGGGACATAAGGATTTCACATTCTGTTCCACTGAAATTATTTATTTATTTAGTTACTTTGCTTGTTTACCATGCTAGTACACCAATCACTATAGACCATTTGCAGGCTTTAGTCCAAGTAATTATAGTAATTATCTTATTTTGTTAACATTATCAGTAAAAGATACCTCTTCTAGTAGGAAATTTGGAGAACCTTTCCTCAGGATAAAAATCTTCAGTTGAAGGAGAATTAACTGATGTACCACACTCTGCCTCCTCTCCCTGCTCATCTTACTGGAAATCATTGTCAGACTGTGATTGAAAAGTTTTCTTTTTCTATGAGAAGGTAATGAGTCACCAGGATGTAATACATTAAAAGCAGACAGTAATCCCTTACCAATTCCCTGAAAATGTATCTCTCCATAGTTAACCAGAAGAACAACAAACATTTTTAAGTTTCTGCTTTTTCTTACTGGGAGACTCCATAGAAAAGGACTGACACATGAGAAGAGTACTAGCCCCAGAGTTAGTTACCTTACCCTGGATAAGCAGTAAACCTTAATTTGCTCCTTTCCCTGAGCCCGACAAGAGTCATTCTCCCTTGCCTGATGTGGGCAACCTTATAGCCACAGAGAGTGAGCTAATCTCGCTGTGCTTAGTGGCTTCCAAAGAGGCTACATCATAGGTACCAGGAGCAGAAGGTGGATGTTTCAAACACTCCCTAACAACTTTTTATTTATTTATTTTTAAGGATGGGGAAAGCAAGAACTGCAGAGACCAAGAACTGCTCCATGTCCAAGCTGGGAAGACCTCACAAGCACATAGTACAGCCTGAGTGAATCTGTAAACCTTCTGACAGGACAATGTATTTTCTTAGGTAAAATTTTCCATAACAGTCCATAAAAGCATGAAACCCTGCCTAAGACACACTTACTCTACATAAAAAGTTATAGTGTCAGTAAAAAAGAAGTTATGTATTCACCATAAGATTCCATCTGTGCTGTCCATTTTCATTCTTCAACAGTTGGGTCAGATCCAACTTGGATGTTATTTTAGCTTGTGGCCACTAAAAAGCTCTTGAGTTCCTCCCTTACCCATAATGCACCAACCCCTAACATACCTCAGAAATGTATTTCTGGTTGACATAATGTATGAAATATTATCATAATATTCCTGACAGAAGAATTATCTGGAGCTCAACATAAGGAACAGTGGTGTCCTTATAAGTTCTCATTCTTCCTGAAATCTGATGAGAAAAAGGTTGGGGGTTGGTGGGAGGGAGTTGGGAAAGAATGAAAATGGACAACACAGATGGAATTTTATGGTGAGTACATAAATTCTTTATCTGATGTTGCCAATTTTCATTCATTCCTCAACAGTTTGGACAGAGTTCCCAGCTACCTAAAATCCCAGGTGGACTCTAAGGAAGGATATCCCTGAGCACAGTTGAGCCAAAGGCTGCTGTTCCCCTTGAGACCAGATCCAGTTTGTAATGACTAATAAGGGTATTAGCCCAAGTCATAGCCACACATATCTTAGCCATGGAAGCCCTAGATTGAAACACTAAAAATGTAGCCATGGACCTAGTTGAATGGGCTCTTAAAGGTTTTGGTAAGGAAAGACCCAACTTATTGTAGACAAACGATATATAATCCATCAGCCATCTGGCTAAAGTTACTTTTGCAACTGATTTACCCAATTTAGAATCTGCAAAGGAGACAAATAATTGACCCATTTTTCTAATTTCTTTTTTCTATGTGAGTAAAAATGTAATTGCCTGTGAACATCCAGTAAGTGTAACATATACTCACCGTTGTTTGCAAAAGTAGGAAATAAAACTGGCAGATTAATGGACTAGTTGATGTTATATTTTGACACCACCTTAGGAAGGAAAGAAAGACTGGTTTGTAATGTTACTCTATCCCTATGAAAAATCAAGTAGGGAGGTTTAGAAGACAGTGATTGAAGTTTTGAAATCCTTCTAGCAGAGGTGATAGCCACCAGAAAGTTAGTCTTCCAGGTCAGACACTTAAGATTGCAGTTTGCTGCTGGTTCAAAGGGGGAATGAATCAAGGTCTGCAGTACCAAATTTAAGTCTCATGGAGGAGCTGGATTTTTATAAGGAGGTCTCAAAAAAAGGTACCTCTCAAGAAGGCCAGGGTGGAGTTCTCAAATCCAATGTGAAAATTAGAGATGGCTTCTAATTGATTTCTAATGGTCGAGGAGCTAATACCTTCATTGAAAATTGTTGCCAAAATCTCAAGGACAATTTGTACAGGGGCTGAAAAGGGGTCAATATGTTTCTGAAATGCCAAAACAACACATCTCTTCTATTTACTTCTGTAAAGTTTTCTTGTAATGTTTTATGGGAAGATAAAAGTATGTGACAGACAAGGGAAGAGAGCATGGGTTCTCTGGCTGTTTAAGGAAGTGGAGAAACCATACTGTCAGCTTTAGGCTTGAGATATTTGGGCAAATCATGCCTGATGGGTGAAACAGGACGTCTGAAATCATATCCAGAATCCAAGGTGGTTAAACTTGATGAGGCCAAGGAAATGGGAACCAAATCTGTTGAGGTCAGTAAGGTGCAACGAGGATGACTTTGCTCTTCAACTGGAATGCTTTCTGCAGAAATTTGGGGATCAAGAGAGTTAGAAGATATGCATAGAGGAGACTGGGGGGGCCACTCATGTAGTAGAGCATCTGTCAGTGAGTCTCCTGTGGGGGGATTAGGACAAAGAAGCTTCTACACTTGTTGTTCAGGAGAGATGCAAAGAGATTGCAGCAAGGCTGGCCCCATTGCTGAAAATCATTTCTGCTACCTTCATGTTGCGAGACTACTCATGAGGTAGTAGACTGGACCTGCTCAATTTGTCTGCCATCACACTGGACTTTCCCAGAATGTGCGTTGCTATCAGAAAACAATTGGATGAGACCAACCATTGCCACACTCTGAAGGCTTTTTGACACAAGGGGTAAAACCTGGTTCCTCCTTGTTTGTTGATGTACCAAACTATGGACATATTGTCTATCTGAATCGCAACTATCCTGAAAGGGAGATAGTCTTGGAAGGTCTGCAATGCTAAGAGCACTGCTCTCATTTCCAGAACATCAATATGCATGTTGGCCTATTCGGGGGACTAAGTGCCTTGGACTGTTTTCCCAAGGAAGTGCCCCACCCACCCAATCTGAGATGTGTCCATGGTCACTATGGCCTTGGGCTGAGGAAGAATGAAAGGACGGCCTTGTAGAAACTTATCTAATCGAATCCACCACCAAAGGTATCTCTTGCATGCCTGTGTGATTTTTATCTGGGCTGAAATGTGTTGGCAAAGAATAGACCATTGTGTTTCTAAACAGCCATTGAAGAATTCTCATGTAAAATCTTGTTAGATGAACTAGGACTATAGCCGCCAACGTTGATCCCAAGACTTGTAGAATCAATTAGGCTGAGATTGTGGTACTGTAAACAATTTTTTGACCTGGAATCTGATTGTTTGTACTTTTGAGAGAGGAAGGGATGCTGTCATTGATAGTGTGTTGAAAATTGCTTCTATGAATTCCAGTGTTTGACATGGTTCTAACTGAGATTTGTTGTAATTTATGGTTAACCCAAGATGAGAGGAAGTCTGGAGTACCTGAACTTGTGCTCTTAATACTAAATACCTGGCCAGGATGGTAATAAGCCATTCATCCAGGTGTGGAAACACTCAGAATCCCTGTAGTCCAAAGTGAGCTGCTACCACTGCCATGCACTTGGTGAACACTCTGGGAGCTATGGTGAAGCAAAAGTGCAGTGCTCTGAACTGGTAATGACTGGCTCCCAGCCAGAAGAGTAGATACCTTCTGGACTGTCTGTTCATTTTTATGTGGTAGTACACATCCTGTTGTCTTTGCACAAGAAGGGCAGAATGGACTGAACTGTGACCATCCGAAACTTTGTATGTCGAACTGATTTGTTCAAATTGCTGAGATCCAGAGTCAGGCTCCAGTCCCCTGTTTTCTTTGGCACTAAAAAGTATCTTGAGTAAGTTCCAGATTCTATCTAATCTGGTGGGACCTCTTGGATGACTCTTTTTTTCTAGCAGCTTTTGTATTTCTAGTGCTGCTGCTTTCTTCTGACTGGGTGGAACATTGTCAATTTGTATACAGATAGCAGTGGAAGGGAAAAGGGAATTACATAACATCTGGAAATAATCCTCTGCACCCATGTATCTTTTGTGATGTCTAGCCAGGATGTCTGGTGCAGTGATAATCAACCCCAATTGCCTCCAGAGGGGTAAAATCATGCCTCCTTTCAGGAGCGCAGGTAGGGACTGTCAGAGAAAGAATCTCTAGACCTTTAGTTCTGCGGCCTCCTCTGCTGCATGGGTGGTGTCTTCCACTTGAGTTTTCCCCCTCTGCCCTTGGAGGAACTCTCTCCATGTGATCACCTCATTGTTAGGTTCATAGGTTCATAGATTAGTACTAGGCTAACTGCCCTTCTGGGCCATTTTAAGCCTAGCTAATTTCTCCATGTGAGAATCAAACACTGCATCTTGTGTCTGCAAAGTAAACAGCCTAACCATTATACCAACCTCCCATCCCCTTGAGAGAGCTTCCTAGAGAAGGTTCTTTGATGAGTTGAAAAACATACTCCCACTGCACGATCTTTCCATTTTGCTCACACCTGGAGAGTGTGTCCTTTACCTTACGGCCAAAAAATGGACTGCCATCAAAAGATGCATTAACAATTGAGGACTTGAAGGGCTCATCAAAATCACACAAGTGCATCCAGGCATGCGTCCTGATGGAAATGCCTGAACCCACCACACTTGAAGTACCTTCAGCTGCATGAGAGATAAGCCTCATGGATGGATTACAAATGGATTGAAGGGTTGCCAACTGTGAGGCCACAGAAGTCTGAGTATCAGCAGTAGTGGTCCTGGAAAGGGATTTTGACAGTTGTAAGTCTGCCAGGTAGTTCAGTGACCTAAGTGCAAAAGTTTCTGAAACATTCACACACTTCCCAAATCTGTCCAAAGCCCTAGACTCCCTGTTAGAGGGATGGATAGAGGAACTCTGCTCAGCAAGTTCCTCCTTTGTGGCCACCACCACCACCATAGCATCTATGGGTAATCCCTTGCTTCAGAACCCCTTTTCTACAGGTGGTGCCAGAATCCAATCTGGTCTTTTGGGGATTGGCTCAGCTGTGTCTGTCTCCTTCCATGCCCAGTAAGAGATCAAGTCAATGAGCCTGTCAGTGGCCAGAGTTACCCAGGAGGTACATGGGCCAGACTCAAAGGCCTCCAGGCATACTGATTCCTCTGGGGAACTGTTATTGGTAGACGAACCACCCCTCTGCTTAAGAATCTAAATGAAACATCTTCAGGTGGTGATCTTGGGGACCATTCCCCTTCATCAAAATCAGTATCCTCAGTAGCAGACTCTTGAGGAGAGTCCAAGTGCCTCCTCTTGCACTTCCTCTTCCTAGGGACTTCTTCAGTGGGGTGCTCCAGAGAAGTGTCAAAAAAGATTCTAATACCCTGCTGGGTAACATGGAGACTTTGGGCTGGCTGTTCATGTGGTGTAGAACAATGGGGCTCAAGACACAGAGACACATGAGATCCAGAGGGAAGATCCAAGGGGGTAGGAACCTTCCATCCTGCAGAAGCAGAAAACACTCTCCGCCACCTCAAAGGCATAATATGTTGGGGAGAAGGAAGCCAATGAAGCTAAGAAGCCATGCTTCTGCTCCATCGGCTCCCCCTACCTGAAGGCAGTCTATCAGAGGTGGATGTCATAGCCGAGCTATCTCATGCTGAGGCTCTGAGGGGAGCAGATGGCTCAGAAAACTTTGGATTCACCTCTAACGCCTCAAATTCAACAGGGACACTTTGGCTTAGAGAGTCATTTGACTCCAAAACCAGCAGAGCTGGTGCACTCAGAGACAGCCTCAGAGCTCAAGATAACAACATCTTCGGTTCTGATCCAGATGGTCCTGGGATGCTCAGATCCAAGGGCTCTAAAATAATATGTTGGATCTAAGAAGAAGCTGATATTGGTGGAGTAGTACAACCAGGGGCTTCCTAACCCTAAGGGGGAGGAGCCAGGAGAACTCTCATCTGTATCTTAGCCAAGAGAAATTTCTTCCTCATTCTGTCCACATCAGCCTAGGTCAGACTCCTGGAAGGACGAGAAGAAACTACCAACGGGGACCTAGAGGGCCGGTGAGATTCAAGATAAGGGGAAGGTACTCCAGAGGGTGCCAGGTCTGTGGAAGGGGAATACCTGGTCCTGGGCAAAGACCTTGGATCCAAAGAACTAGGATCTGAGGAAGCCTTTGTTGACTCCGACACCGGTTGAGTAGGAGCAGTCTTCACATCTAACTTATGCTTTTTCCATGGTGGCTACATGGTAGGATCCGATGAGGGAGACGAGGATCCTGAAGGCCTTGAAGACTTAGTTGAAGGGTCCTTTAAGTTAGGTTTGGGGGGTTATGCCCCAGAAATAGCCTCTAAAATGGATGAAGGTAGCGATCCTTTCAAGATTAACTTATTTTTTCTATCTGCGATTCCTCATGGGTTGAAGGCCTTACAGACTGAAAAATCTACCTGAAGATGGTCTGGGCCCAAACAGTATATGCACAAAGTGTGTGCATTGGAAAGAGGCAACTTCTGCCCACATTTCTGGTACTTTTTAAAGCCAGAAGGACCTTATTCAGACATATTGAAAAAAAAAATACTAAAACAAAAAATAGTAGAAGGAAGTCTTTTTTTTTTTTTAACTAGTAAGAACAGAAATAAAGAAAAATTACCAGCAATGGTAACTAGAACTACCTTTAAAAAGTGTAAGAGGGAAAGGGGGAAAAATAAATTACCAACTATGGTAAAATATTACACATAGGGTGTAAAAAGGAAATATTTAGAGATGAAAAAAATCTAATATCTTATAGGGAATAAAAAGGAAGAAATAAACTTATCTCTATACTGAAATGCTCAAGAGCTCAAAGCAACCACGTCCAAACACGAAAGCAACAAACTAGATCTGGGCTATGTTAGCAGTTGGTGTATTATGGGTAAGGGAGGAGCTCGAGAGCTTTTTAGTGGCCACAAGCTAAAATAATTTCAGAGTCAGATCTGAGGGTCAGATCAGAACCCAAATGTTGAGGAATGAATGAAAATTGACAACATCAAATAATACATTTTTATACAATTTATCACAAGCATAACATAAGTGAAACCTATTCAGCAAGATGACAGTCCCTCAGAGAAGCATTGCCTAAAATATAATAATAAAATTCATGTCGAAAAAAAAACATTTTTTTTAGAGAAAAATTAAGTAGTACAAAGTGTTACTGAAAAGGAGACTTATCTGCCCAGCTATGAAAGGATTGCAAGGAGAGCATCAGATCCATGAAGCACTTCAGCAGCAAGAAAATCCTTAAGCTTTTTGCTCAAAAACTGCCTCATACATAGCTCTCCTTAAGCCAGTGCCAGTTTGGGTACTTGGAAGGTGCACTAAAGCTTTGAAAGCTGGTCATTGGTCACTTTCTCAGCAAGGATATAAGGTTCATAGGTTCATAGATTGGTACTAGGCTATCGGCCCTAGGGCCTATACAAGCCTAGCCATAACAATTCCCTGGCTATTTCTTCCCACACTATTTACTTCCCTGGACACCTGTCTAGCAGGGCGACTGACGTGATCCCCGGGGTGAATTTCCTTTCTCCCATCCAGTCATCAAGGTTCCTTTTGAAGAGGGCCAAAGAGGCACTCTGCTTGACATGTATGGGCAGTCTATTCCAGAGTCTGGGGAGTCTCTGGGTCAGGAACCTATCCCTCCAGCATGTTTTGTTTATTGTGATGACAAGGTTTAGATCCCTGGAGCGTGTGGCTCTGAGGGATTGGAATTATTTTTAAGTGTAGCATGTCCAACAGCTCTGGGTTTGACATGGCCTTGTATGTTAAGCAGACATCGTCTCGGAGTAGATGATATGCGACAGAGTATAGCTGGAGTTTTTTAAGGCGGTCAGCATAGGGCATCTGCTTTAGGCCTGTGATTCTTTTAGTGAGGTATTTCTGCAGCCTTTCCAGTTGTTGCAGATGTCTTGAGGTACATACCAAATGCGGCGTTGTATTCTATAATGGCTCTAATGAGGGATGAGTACAGTGGGACAATGACCTCCTTTTTTCTGGATGAAAAGCCCTTAGTGATGAGGTGTGCCACACAGAAGGATTTCCTGACTGTTGTGGCGATGTGGTTACCCATATAGCTTAGGCTACTGCAAGACTGATCTAAATGTTGAGTATCATAGCATCTGATTCTGTTTTTTTTTAAACAGCATTAGCTTATACAAAGCAGAATAAATTTCAGGATGGCCAATAACCTACTGATGCAACAGTTGCAGGGGAAGATATGCCATATATTTTAAGAGCATAATGTTTGGCAGTACATCACTGCTCTTATAAACTAGTACAGGATAGATCATAATATGCAATATGCATACTATGCTGACAGTAATATGTACTGAATTTCTTCAGTATTATCAGGTAACCAAATCTCACTTTGTTCTGTTATTTTGAAACATTTTCCTTCACTTTCATCATCTCAATGAACAGTAGCATTCTAAATTTTATTTGATAGTTAAAGTGAAATATTTTGTTTGTTTTTTTTTTCTTTATTCTGCAGACAAGATGGCATTTCTGAAAGAAAAACTACCAGACTTAGTTCAAAAAGTCCAAAATGTTGATGGCATAACAGATTTTCTCTCAAAGC